>NC_081560.1:5952580-6010361 GCF_022355385.1 Mustela nigripes | reverse complement strand
CGCGCCCCCCCCCCCCCCCCCCCCCGCCACTGGGTCACCCTCTCCCTTGGTGTTTACATTTCAAGGAGGCCTGGGTTCTAAAACTGGCAAGAGGCTTGTGTAGCTTTTGAAAAGCTTTCCATGCCTCTCTCAAAGGGGCAGAGAGAAATTCACGATGGCAACTTTTCTCAAGTAAATGCTCTAAAAGAAAGGGTCGGAGTTTCTTTCCCTTTGTCCCCAGGGAAAACGATTTCTCTCTTTTTAAAATTCATATTTGCCCTGATTCCCTGATCTTGGTAGGGCCTAGACTCCTGGCGTGGGTCCCTGCACACACCACCCCCCCCCCCCACAGTGGCTGTTGGAACCTGGGAAGGGGGGGATGCCCTTGGGATGGGGTTTCCTGAGGGCCTGAGGCGGAGAGCAAGAGCAGACGGCTTGGCTTTCTTCAGGGTGGCCGGACAGAGAGCCCTGAGGGACCTGGAGGAGCCCCTTGGTAGCAGCAGGGGGAGCTGAGCACCTGGGCTGGCGGCAACACGGGCCGCGGATCCTCACTTGGGCCTTGGCGAGTGTGGGCACGAGGGGGTCCAGATGTGTGGAACAACCTCAGGAGAGGCAGCCCACGGCACCAAGTGCAGAAAATGATGCCCCTGCCCCCCAGGCCAGCTCAGGTCAGCGGGCCAAGCGGTCAGGCCACACACCACCCCCGGAAGCGTCCTCAGGGCGGGGGCTGTGTCCCAGGCCGGGGCGTTCAGCAGTGAGATGACAGGGGTACGCAGACAAGTACATGCTGTGTCAGGTGGCGGAAAAGCATTGCACCAGAATACGAAGTGGGGTTAGGGTTGTGACAGGAAGGGCCACTCGGAGGAGGTGGCACTGGGGCAGAGACTGAAAGGCGAGGGCCAGGCAGGGATCTGGGGAAGAGCCTGGGCCCCCCCAGCTGACCTGTTTGGGACAATGAGCCAGTTAGGACGTGTCCAAAACCTTGAACATGAAAACAAGGAAAAAAGGTGAGCCCCGGATGGATGAACTCTTCCCTGGGGTCCCCCAGATGGCCTAGGTGTGATCTTGCTTGCAGTAGGGACCGGTGCAACCTTGAAGGACCTTGAAGGCAGAGACAGAGCCCTGCCTTTTCGGGCATCTCCACGACCACTCAGGCAGATCTCCAGGCTTAGCTGGGGCGCATCTGTCACACACACACACACACACACACACACACACCCCGCACCCTCCCCTCCCCCGATGATGTTGAGCCCGCAGGCCTGAAGCTGTGGTCTGGGAGTTGGAAGAGCTGGGGCCTCCTGGGCACCACCATTCCGCTGCCTCTGTGACTCGAGGCATGTCAGGGGCCCTCCCTGGCCTCAGTTTCGTCCTCCTAAAATGGGAATAATGCCTGTTTGACCTGCCTAGCAGGTATGTGTGCAAGTTTACAAAAGCCCCGCACTTCCGACCAAGGTCGGGGACAGAGAAGCTCTTGATAAAGAGGGAAAATGTTCTCTGAGATGGCGGGGGGGAGGCGGGGGGACATTTGGTCCTTGTCCCACTGGCCAGCTCTCCTTCCTCTGCCCCCTTCTCCCCCACAGATAGCAAGGCAAGCGCTGGTGCCCGGGAGGCCTCTGCCGATGGAGTGTGGCCTGGCTGGTGCGAGCACAGGTAAGGGAGTCCAGGGACAGGTGGGATCCCGCTGCGGCCTCCTCTGCCAGGCCCGTCTTCCCCGGCCTGTCCCCTGTCCTCCCCCTGAGTGTGAGGTGCTGCCCTCACTAGGAGCCTGTGCACTGCTGAATTGCAGAGCGGGACTAGGAGGTAGAAGGTCGTGTCGAAGAAGGCAAAGAAAACAGACTTCGGGAGCTAAGAAAATGACCAGAGGCCATGGGGCCTCGCTAGGCAGAGGGTGTGCGTACACCTGTGCAGAAAGCCAGGCCAGGAGGGCAAGGGAGGCGTTTGCTAACTGTGGGCGGTCACGCTGATCTAACACTGAAAACCAGACCTCTCAGTAAGACGGTCCCTGTTGGGTTTTGATCAGGAAAGTGCCTTCGGTTTAGTCCATGGAAGCTTCCTGGGGTCTCTCTGAGTTCATGGGCCATGGGGAGGAAACTGCCAGGCAGGTGCTGCTGTGAGCAGACAGGCCTGTGCTCTGGGCACAAGGCCCCCCAGCCCCCAGCATCGCCGGTCCCCGCAGCACCCTGCTGCCGGAAGGCTCTGGGCCTGGGAGCGGGGCAGGCCCGTCCCTGGGAATGCTGCCCCTTGGGTCAATGACTCTGGTTTCTTTACTTCCCCTCCCCTCCAGGGGCCTTGTCCCATGGACCCCAGAGCCCCAGCCTTCCCAGAATAATCACCACAACGAACCCAAGATGGAGACAAGCATCGGGCAGTAGGGTAACAAAGGAACGAGTCATCCAGCTCGGCGGGGGCGGGCAAGACATGGACACCGCGCATCCTGGGGGCCGGGTCCTGACACGGACTTCAGGGAGCATAGTCACCCCACTTCCCAGGCCAGCTCCCCACCACTGTTATGTCAGTTTGAAGCTTGGGAACCCCCAGGGTATGTGTATGAGAGAGCAAGAGAGGCTGATGTTACCATAATTACAGTAAAACCGAGGGCGGGTGGTTCCAGACGTTTTGGCAGAAGGAACCTTTTCCCATGGAAACACAAGTAGACTCCTGGTTCAGGCATGAGAGATGGGGTCAGCCAGGGCCCTCTTCCCCACCTCTGGCAGCTTCTAAGTTGCTCTGGGGTCTTAGAGAGGAGGTGAAGGAACACAGGCTTTGACCCTAGAGGATGGAGGCAGCGGGGTCCTGGGCGCCCCTGGGGTCACAGCCACGTTCTTGCCAGCTCCGGGCCTTCCGCCGCTCCCAGCACCTGCCGGCCAGCCTTACAGAGGGAGGGAGGGACTCTTTCTGGATGGCCAAATTTTTCAGATAATTATGAGCTTACCTCTTTTAAGCACCTTTTATTTTATTTATTTTTTAGAATATTTTATTTATTTATTTGAGAGAGAGACAGTGAGAGAGCATGAGCGAGGAGAAGGTCAGAGGGAGAAGCAGGCTCCCCATGGAGCTGGGAGCCCGATGCGGGACTCGATCCCGGGACTCTGAGACCATGACCTGAGCCGAAGGCAGCCGTCCAACCAGCTGAGCCACCCAGGCGTCCCTAAGCACCTTTTAATTTCTATTTATTTTATGTGTGTTTTCTTATTGTGATGAAATATACACAATGTGAAATTGACCATTTAAACCAAGTTTTAGTGCAGGAGCCAGTGGTATAAGTACTTTCACATGATTGTGCAAGCACCACCACAATCTCCAGGACATTTCCATCGCCCCAGACACTGTCACCATTGAGCAGTGGCTCCCCATTGAGCACCTTTGTGTTTTATCTGAACCATTTAGAATTTTTTTTTTAATTTTATTTATTTATTTGACAGAGAGAGAGAAATCACAAGTAGGCAGAGAGAGAGGGGGAAGCAGGCTATGTGCTAACAGAGAGCCCAATGCAGGGCTCGATCCCAGAACCCTGAGATCATGACCTGAGTGGAAGGCAGAGGCTCAACCCACTGAGCCACCCAGGTGCCCCACCATTTATAATTTTTTAAAAAATTATCCTTTTTATAATGACAGAGGAGCCAAACCTATGTTTTAGGACTCCTTCAGCAGGCAGGCCAAGGTCTCTTTTCCTTGTGTTAATACCTGAGCCCTGAGGGAAGGTATCCCTAAGGACCGAAGTCCCTGTGCACACGTGTCAGAGGGGCCTACACACACACAACCCAGTCACTTGTGTCTGCTCTGGGCCTGATGGCAGTGGACAGGAATGTTCTCTGGGCTTTCAGCCAGGCCCATCTTTCTGGCTAGAGATGGCGAGCCTTCCCAGCCACCAGCCACCATGATGAGCATCAAGGTCAGGTTTAATCAGAGCAAGGCAGTGACTTTTGTGGGGCTCCGGGACATAATTGGGAGCCTGTCACTTCGGGACAGCGATGCCCCGCTTACCTGAGTATATTTTGGGTTCACTACCTGACTGCTAGTGTGGACACCTAGCCCGTTAAGTACTTTCTCTGGCCAACATTTCAGGGCATCTAAAACCCGCTGATAGTCAAGTACCCTCATTACAGTTGGGTATTCAATTCCTGCCAATGTGCAGTTTGAATCACCACTTTGATCTTCAGATGGTGACTCCTGCTAAAGTGATTTCTCACAACCAAGCACCTGGGGAGGCCTCCCGGGGTCGTTTTGTCGGGAGGAAAACTGGCCCCTCACAGGTACTTCTGAGCCCCCACCCTGCCACCCCATCCCCATGGCCACCCCATCTTCTAATGTGTCCTCGTGGTGGCCAGTGAGGCTGTGGAGGGGTGGCTGGGCTCTTTGGCCCCGGAACCTGCCAGGTTCTAAGTGAGGTTTTCTTTTTATTTCTTAAAACATTTTGAAGATTTTAAAATTCTAATATTTGAATATTCTCAAAAAATTTGAACAATGCAGATATTAAGATTTTAAACTTCTAATATTTGAATATCCTTATACAAATTCAAACAACACAGATAAAGTGGGGGTCCTCCTGGCTTCTCTCATCTAGCCCTTTATCGGCCCTATCGTCTGCAGGGCGCCCACCGCCGGGCTTCCGTGAGGGTTGTCTCGAGTGTGCCTGTGTCTGTACGTGGAGAGCCAGCGTGTTATTTTACATAAATTGGGTCAGACGACTGATCGTTGTTTTCCAGTTTTTTTTAGTTTGTTTTAACATGTTTTGGGAATCTTCACATCCATGTATATATGGCTCTTTGGCATTTTTCTTTTAATCCCTTGCCCTTGGGCTATAATATCTGCTGGGGTTTCTAGTCTAGGTTCTGTGTCCGCCTAAGAGAGTTTCCTCCTAGGCCTGGTTTGCTGAGAACTTACTTCTTCCTCCCTCCAGCCCTTCTTCCTTCTCTCCCCCCAGAAATGTTGGAGTTGATCATACAACATTTTTACATGGATTGAGATTGTGTCAGGTTTTTCCTGTTTAGAAAGTCAATGTCATGAACATATTGAGCCATCTTTGCTTTCCTGGGTAAGAGCCCAGCAAGGTCATCTGGTGTTCTTTTAATGCTGCTGAACTTGCTTTGCCAATGTTTTGGCTTGTTTGTTTTTGGTGTCTGCTTTCAAAGCTAAACCTATAATTTCCTGCCTGCTCTGCCCTTGTCTTGTTGACACTGGATCGCGCGCTAGCTTGTGGGCCCCCCTCCTCCCCCACAGTCACTGTAAGCTTGGGCTAATGCTTCCCTTGGAGTTTTAGTAAAAACTGTTCTTTTTTCTTTTTTTTAAAAGACTTTATTTATTCATTTGACAGACAGACATCACAAGTAGGTAGAGAGGCAGGCAGAGAGAGAGGAGGAAGCAGGCTCCCCAACAGAGAGCCTGATGCGGGGCTCCATCCCAGGACCCTGAGATCATGACCTGAGCGGAAGGCAGAGGCTTTAACCCACTGAGCCACCCAGGCGCCCCTGTAAAAGCTGTTCTTATACTTAAGGGGCTTCTTACCCATTTTTGAGGTAAAAGGTTAACTTTCTTTTCTCTCTCTCTCTTAGGACTTTTCTTTCTTTTATCTCCCCTCTTCTTGAGTTAGTTTTGTTAATTTATATGGTTTCACAGAATCATCCATTTTATACAGATTCTTCAAATTCATACAACATTTATGCATTAGTATTTTACGATTTTCAGAATCCTTTTTATATCTCTATGTTTCCTTTACCCTGTAGTCTCTGCATTTATCTATTAATTTCTTCTTCCTACCTCCCTTGGGTTTATTTTGTTGTCTTTTGAATACCAGAATTAAGTTTCTCTTTTTGTTCCCAACTGTTTCATTTCACCTACTTTTTACTAAATGTAAACTTTTTGTTGTGGAAAAACAACACGGAAAAGTGCACAGGTGACAAGCTTTATACATTCATATAAAGAGAACATGTGCGTGAAACCAGCACCCAGATTGAGTGGGGGAACAATGGGGCCCCTGGGTAGCTCTGTGGGTTAAGCTTCTGATTGTTGATTGCGGCCCAGGTCCTGATCTCAGAGTGGTGAGATAGAGCCCTGAATCCTGCTTTGCGGAGCCCGTGTAAGATTCTCGACCTCTCCCTCTGCCTCCACCCTCCACTGCTGGGCTCTCTCTTGCTTAAAAAAATGAAAACAAAAACACTGCCAGATCCCCCGAGGCCTCCAACCACAGCACGGCATCTAGGCCAGCCGTAGTCTTGACTTCTAACTCCTCCGTTAGTTTCGGCAGCTTTTAACCTTCCTACAAATCCTACCATCTGTCTGTTGTGCCTGTCGCAGGCCTCTCCCGTCACGGTGTGGGGCGGTGAGAAAGGGGGACAAAGCACCCCAGTAGAACCGAGCTCGCTTTGAGAGGTAGGTTCGCGGTAGTGGGTGGGGGGCACTCCTGAGACTGAAGTGCGCGGGGCTTAGTTAGGGCAGGACAGCACCTCTTCTGGGTGCTCCGACCTTTCCGACCTGCTTTCTTGTTCCTGGTTTTGTTGAAGCAAGGTGGAGTTGCCTAACAGCCAAGGTGGAGGAGGGTGAGGCGCTGGGCCCAGTGGCTGCTGCCACAGCGAGCGTGGCCGTGAAGTGGGGCGCGGTCACCCCACCGTGGGGGCACTGGCCATGCACTCGCTCACCAAGCTCCCGGCGGCGCATGGATTCTTTTAGAAAAAGAATGAGAAGCTTTGAAGCATGGCCGTTTTCTGCTTGTTCCTGGGTGGGAAGACCTTCCCTGCATCTTAGGGCCTCCTGGTGGAAAAGGTGGGGTGGGGTGTGGCCTTGGAACAGCAGCTTCTCTTCCTTTCTGGCACTTTTCCTTCAGCACATCCCAAGCAGCCTTTCTCTGTCCTTTCTACCATCCGTCCTCTCCTGCCGCGGCCCCGCGCGGCCCCCCACACTCTCTTCCGCATCCTTTCCTCCGACCGCATTTTCTCATTCATTCATTCATTCATTCATTCCCGGCACTTCCTTCCCTCCAGCCCCGGGGGCAGTGAATGACTCTCCCTGTCCTTTCTCCCTTTGCCTCTGGCAGGAGATGGGCTGGTGATGAAGGTCAAGCAGGAGAAGCCGGAGCGGTTGCTGCAGACGCTGGGGCCGCAGGCCGTGCTTTCCGAGAAGGATAAAGAAAACATCTTCCGGCAGCAGCATCGGGGCCTCCCGCCATGCCAGACCATGGGGAAGCCTCGGGCCTTGGGGGGACAGGAGGAGACTGGGGGTCCACGGTGGGCCCCTCCCGCTGAGCAGGCCGCGGGGCTGGCAAGCCGGGCTCTTCCTGCCGGCGAGGGTCACTTCGTGTGCCTGGACTGCGGGAAGAGGTTCAGCTGGTGGTCGTCGCTGAAGATCCACCAGCGCACCCACACCGGGGAGAAGCCGTACCCGTGCAGCAAGTGTGGCAAGAGCTTCAGCCAGAAGCCCAACCTGGCACGCCACCAGCGGCACCACACGGGGGAGCGGCCCTTCTGCTGCCCCGAGTGCGCGAGGCGTTTTAGCCAGAAGCAGCACCTGCTCAAGCACCAGAAGACCCACTCGCGGCCCGCCACCCACGCGTGCCCCGAGTGCGCGCGCTGCTTCCGCCACCAGGTGGGCCTCCGCATCCACCAGCGCGCGCACGCCCGGGACCGCCAGGGCGCCCGCGCGGGGCTGCAGGAGTTGCTGCGGGACGCCGCCGCCCGCCGGGGCTATCGCCTGCGGCCCGGGCCGCCGCGGGGCCGCCCCGAGTGGGCCTGGCTGGGGCTCTGCCAGGGCTGGTGGCGCCAGGCGGGGGCCCGGGCCGCGATCGCTTCCGCCGCGGGGACAGGCGAGCAGCGTCAGTTCATCTGCAATGAGTGCGGCAAGAGCTTCACGTGGTGGTCGTCCCTGAACATCCACCAGCGCATCCACACGGGCGAGCGGCCCTACCCGTGCCCGGAGTGCGGCCGCCGCTTCAGCCAGAAGCCCAACCTCACGCGCCACTTGCGCAACCACACGGGCGAGCGGCCGCACCCCTGCCCGCACTGTGGCCGCAGCTTCCGCCAGAAGCAGCACCTGCTCAAGCACCAGCGCACGCACCTGCCCGGCGCCCAGGCGGCGCGCTGCCCCAGCTGCGGCCAGAGCTGCCCGAGCCGCGCCGCGCTGCGGGCCCACCAGCGCGCACACGCCGCCCCTGCCACCGAGCCGCCGCTCCCCGGGCCCGCCTTGCGGGACCCGGCACCACACTCCGAGCCGCCGCCCGAAGCGTCCTCGGGCCTGTCTGCGCCGCCACAGCCATCGCGGGACCCCCAGCCGGCTCGGGGTCCAGGGGGTGTGCCTTGGGGCCGGGCGCGGGCCGGCCTGAGCGCGCCGGGCGAGCCTCGCCAGTTCATCTGCAACGAGTGCGGCAAGAGCTTCTCGTGGTGGTCGGCGCTCACCATCCACCGGCGCATCCACACCGGCGAGCGGCCCTACCCGTGCCCGGAGTGCGGCCGCCGCTTCAGCCAGAAGCCCAACCTGACGCGCCACCGGCGCAACCACACGGGCGAGCGGCCCTACCTGTGCCCCGCGTGTGGCCGTGGCTTCAGCCAGAAGCAGCACCTGCTCAAGCACCAGCGCGTGCACCGCGGCGCCCTGGCGCCCACCGCCGGCGCCAAGGATCAGGCGCATTAGTGCGCAAGGCGCAGCGGATACGCGGTGGGGATGGGAGGGCATGTTGGAGGGGCCGCAGGGGCCACTAATGGCGGTTTTTACAACCCTCGGGAGTAGAACCTGGTGAAAGAGTGATTTCCTCAAGGCGCTGAAGGCTAGAGGACAGAATTCCAGAAGCATCCCCAAGGGGACAGCCCCAGGCGGGGCTGAGGAAGGAGGTAGGATGATACAGATCTCACTCTGGAGCCTGGATGTGGCCCTCGGTCCCTCAGACGTGGAACCCAGTCCTCAGACCCCAGTGAGGGTGAGGGGGCTGTGAGGGCTCTGGGAGAGGCTCCCCAGACTGTCTCGTGCAGGCAGTCCACTGCCAGAGGACAGGCTCCAGGGGGAGTCTTAGACTGATGGCAAGGATGGAAGCCAGTGGTGGTGGCTGAGGCGGGCCAAGCATAGTCCCAGTGCCAAGGACAATGCCCGGCACTTAATGGCCATTCACTGTGTATTTTTGGAGAGAGTGAATGGTTCCCTGGTCGTCCTTCACCATGAGTGCCCCAAAGCCCAGGGTGCTGTCATAGCGGGCCGGCACTTGGGCCGCTGCCTGTGGTGGTCCTGTGGAGTGTAAGAGGGGTGGTGGCAGCTGAGGCTTGGTAACTTGGGAGGGCCCTGCAGCAGGAGAGAGCCCCATGTGCTGCTCCGACTTAGCAGCCCAGGGGCGCTCCCCACGGCCGTCGCTGACTTGGGTCTTTATCAGTGCCAGTGTTGCAGAAGAGAAAAATGAAGGATTGACTGTCTCACGTGGTCTCCTTGTCCTTTGTAAGCCTCCCTTTTGGAACCCCCAGTCTGTGCATGCGCTGCGGTATCCTCAGGACCAGGACAGTGACCTTTAGGCACCAGCCGAGCAGCTTATCACGCCTGGTTCTTGCTGGGAGTGGGCGGCGGTGTTCTCTTGCCCTCTCCAAACCAGTCTGGTATCTTCCCACATCCCTACTCAACCTCTACCCACCTCCACCCCCCCACCCCCGCCTCAGAGGCCCCTTCCAAAGCAAGGTGCTGGGACCCTGGTGCTGACAGGAGGACCCATGGCTCCCGTGTGGGCCTGTGGCCTTGGCTGGTGTCCTCCCATAGGAGGGAAGGGGAATTGCCAGAGAGCTGGGTGGTGGGGGTACTAGGGTTTGGATGGCCGGGAGGTGCAAGGAAAAAGCGGGGACCATGCATTCTCTAGGAGGAGGAACCGCATCTGCCTGCCCCTCCCAGGGGCCCAGCGGCTTCTCTGAACTCAGGGAAGTGCTGCCTCCTCCAGGAGCTGCCAGATTTCATCTGGCTTCTGCTTGGTCGGTCACCACTTTCTCAGATTCTCTTGAATTCCTTTCATGTGGCAGGGGCTCTCCTTGCTGTAACATCACAGAAAGACCTGTGGGGGTGATCCGGTTCGCCCAGGGGACACAGTGCCAGGAATGGTTAGCACTCAGCTGGGTGGCCCACTCCTGGGCCTGGGCTTGGTTACGTCACAAGCCCTGCTGTGAACTCGCCCCCTGGGCCCGCTGTGCCCCGTGGTTGCCATCCCTGTGAGAGCTGGGCTCCCAGTCCAGCGAGGATTTTTCTAGGCCCTAGGTGCTCTCCTGCTTTCCCGGAATGCCTGCCCCCCTCCTGCAGCCCCTTTCCCAGGCTGCCCTGCACAGGGAGCCCCAGTGCCCCGGATCTCAGCACAACCTGCTTTACACATGGGCCGTTGGCATCTTCCACTTTGCCGCTTAGCAAATCCTGAGGCCCAGTCAAGCAAGCCCATCTCCTCCAGGAAGGCACCCCACAGTACCACTCCTGCATCGGGAAGCTGCTGTCTGCAGGGATAGACCTGCCAGACCCCGGAGCCCCGGGGATTCAGGTGCCTGAAGGGCAGCGCAGACAGCCGCTGAGGATCTCAGGTGGGACTTTCTATGCCATTGAAGGTGTCCTCATCCAGATGGCCTCTGTCTAATGCCCAAAGCAGTCCAACAGCTGTGTTGGCAGGACTTGGGGTTAATGAGGCCTAAACGCAGCCGCCTTCCCCGTGCCAGTATGAGGAGGTTTGTTCACTCACAGTGATTGATGCCACAGATGGGTGCTTTGGGTCACAGGGGGTACGGGGCCACATCCGTCAGAGCGAAGAATTACTGAGACGGTGTCCCCTTGGCCAGGTCAGGGAATGATAACACGTTGGCTCACTAACAAGCTTACTGTGTGCCAGGTACTTGGGCCACCGCAACAAACGGGACTTAAGCAACAGATATTTATTTCTCACAGTCTGGAGGCGGGGAGTCCAAGCTCAAGGTGCTGGCAGATCCGGTTCCTGGTGAGGGCCTATTTCCTGGCTTGCCCTTGACTGCCTTCTTCCTGTGTCCTCACATGGCGGGGGGACGGGGGAACACGCCCTCTTGTATCTCTTTTCTTATAAGGGCACTAATGTCAAGGAAGATCCCAGTTAGAACCTCATAGAAACTTGATTGCCCCCAAAGGACCCAGGTCTGAATGCCATTACATTGTTGGGAGGGAGTCAGGGCTTCAGTATATGAATTTGGGGTGGGGGACACAATTCAGCCAATAGCAACCACGGTCCCTGACCTTGAGTTGACGCACCTTCATGGGAAGTCACTAATACACATGTAGCTCAGTCCGCTCTTGAATACATTGTCCCAGCTCCAGCTCCCTGACAAAGCTTTGTTGTTCACTATGTCATTTAGCCTCACTGTGAGGTCAGTGACCGTGGCCGGGGAGTACTCCAGGGAAGAGGGGATGCTGCGGCCCACCAGGTCATGTCACAAACCCAGGGCAGACCCAGGCTGCCTGTTAGCCAAGCTCCTTCCATTGCCACAATCAACGGCTTTTCCAAGGGTGGCCTGGCATTGTCGACTTTAATTTTCATCCCCCTTCGTTGTAAAATAGTAAAAGTAGGCCAGGGAATGCTTGGGAAGAGGCATGTCGTAAAATCAGAGAGGAAGGTCAGATCTGTCTCAGGGGTTTACAATCCCGAATGCTCTAGAACATGCGGAGAGAAAAGGGTTTCACAGGCGAACAGGAAACAAACATAAGCAGATCAAGATCGTCAAGGCCTTCCGCCCTGTCCACCTCCAGGTAAGTGCGGGACTGCGGTGGGATCCACAGGCCAGATGAGCTTGGAGCTGGGACTCCCAGAACTGCCGGCGTCATCCGTGTGTTCCTTTGTTAGAAGCAGGCTGGGAGCGAAGAAGAATGACCCAGGAACTGGGGAAACATTGGCTCTTTGGCAAGCAACCTAAGCCTTGAGTCGGCCAGCAAGCTGGCAGCCACCTCAGGAGGCTGGGGCTTCCTGCTTTTCAGCCCCAGCCCTGCCGGAGGACGAGGCTGGGAGGCCCACGGGCAGGTGCACGGATGGG
This sequence comes from Mustela nigripes, assembly GCF_022355385.1. Classification (NCBI taxonomy): domain Eukaryota; kingdom Metazoa; phylum Chordata; class Mammalia; order Carnivora; family Mustelidae; genus Mustela; species Mustela nigripes. The sequence goes on along the minus strand of NC_081560.1, from coordinate 5,998,398 downwards.
GTCGGGGGGAGAGCGGGACCAGCGGAGACTTGGCAGACAGCATCTGGGGGAGTGGAGGATGCTTCTGAGAACATTTCCTTTTATTCTTTAAGTCATTTGGCTAAAAAAAATATATGCCCTCGACCTTTTGGCAAGAGGAGAAGTTTTGGGGCCAGAAACAGTATGTTTTCATGTGTCACTGCTCTCACTGGATCATGGCAAAGAGAGGAAAATGAACGGCATCCCGTAGGTTGTCCCTTGGGTTAAAAAGAGAGTAGTACCCCCTAGGTTACTCAGACCGGAAGGGGGCAGTGCCCTAGACAGGCACTGTCCAGGAGAACTTTCTGGGGGTGAGGAAAATGTTCTATAAATGTGCCGTCCAAAACCACGGCCATCAGCCTCATGTGCCTAGTGAGTGCTTGAAGTGCGGCATGAGAAGCTGCGGAACTGAATTTATGTGGGTGCAAGTTTAGTATGGAAAGAAGCACAGGGTTTTCTCCAAACAGGGCTCCATCCCATAAAAAGGAGGTCTCCACCTGTGTTAGGAGGCCAGCTGCAAATTTAAGGACTCAGTTGAATTGATCCTAGGTCACATCTTGGGTCTTAAAGTCAAGGAGAGAGAACTTTGGAGTAGATGAGACCTTGTACCCACAGCCCCACGTCTCCAACCGTGCGTCAGCAGGTCTCCCGGCCCTCGCTGCCAGGGCTGTGGCTTTGCCCGCAACCCCTCATTCCTTACGCTGCATCAGCATGCTGGCAGCTGCAGCCTACGGATGTGTGTGCATTCATTTGCCAGAGGTCCGCTGGGGGCCTGTTCGATGCTGGGCCCTTGGGATCCAGAGATGCCGGAAACACAGCCCCTGCCCTTTGGAGCCCACGACCTGGTGGGAAAACAAAGGTGTGCGCTAAACTGCAGTTTGAAGCCAGAACACAGTGCTTTGGAACGGGGTGTGTAGTGATCCCTGTCCAGTTAGGGGAGATGGGAGGAGTGAGTCAGGAGGGAAGCGGTGACCCAGCTGAGCAGAAAACCCTGGGATGCCGCCCAAAGCAGGAGGAGCTGGAGGAACCCCAGGCTGGGATGTGCAGGAGCAGCTGTCTGGGGCTGGCTGGGAAGCACACGGGGGTGCAGGGGAGACGGTCCATCTAGCATGCCCCCAGCCCCTGCGTGTGGGAGAGAGGAGCAGGGTCCCCGCCAGGGCTCCGCTGAGCTGTCCACACCTCTGTCCACAAGGGGGCCACACGCCTGCTGTTCCCTGGGATGCTTTGGCTGGGAGCAACCTAGGCCTTTGTTAGGGTCCAACATCCAGCTGTCACATGAGCCTCGTGGAGGGGTGGTGGCTGCCATGCCCACTACGAGCCCCACCTGGGTGAAGAAGGGTGATTTCGTTTGCAGAAAGACTCCCCATCTCCATTCAGTTGTGTCCACCACAGCACATGAGAACTGTGGGGGGAAATGTATATGTGTGTGTGTGCGTGTGTTGCGCGGGGTGCGTGTGTATGAAACCAGAGAGATGAAGTGACTCAGAAGAACTCAATCATTGGCAGAGCAGAGACTGGAGGCTTCCCGGAACCTGGGGGCCCTGGGAGCCCTGGGCCCTTGGCATCGCCCACTGAGACAGGGTGGGGTTTAGGGGCTGTCGTCTCCCTCCCACGCCCATCCCCCAGCTGTGTGCCTTGTGGCTTTGGCATAGCTTACTTAGAAAATGCTGCTAAAAACATGAGTGATATCTTCGGGTGCATTGTTGGTTTTGTTTTTGAAAAACCTGGTCATTGACTAAGTGTCCCCATTTGTCCTGTAGCCTGTAGAAGGGATGGCAGCCGGTAGCTCTTGGCAGCGACAACTTTTGTAGCAAGAGCTGGGCAGGTAGGAGGCGTGGCTGTTCCGTGAGCAAAGCTCCAGCACCTGGGCAGAGGGCTGCGGGTCATCAGGGGTTAGGGGGTCCTTTTGGCAATGTCATGAGAACATCTGTCCTGGTGGGTTCATTTCTTTTGGCTTCCCAGAATTCCCTCCCTGGTGCCTCTATTTTATTTATTTATTTTTAAAGATTTTATTTATTTGTCAGAGCGAGTACAGGCAGACAGAGTGGCAGGCAGAGGCAGATGGAGAAGCAGGCTCCCGCTGAGCAAGGAGCCCAATGTGGGACTCGATCCCAGGACGCTGGGATCATGACCTGAGCCGAAGGTAGTGGCTTAACCAACTGAGCCATCCAGGCGTCCCTGGTACCTCTCTTTTAAATACCAGTCTCCTTGGGATGTCTAGCTCGAGAAGCACCATTTAGCTCAGTGTGCTGCCACGGGAACACCATGGATGGTGTGGGCTGGGGGGTCCTGGAGAGGCCGGAAAGGGCCGCCAGACGCGGACCTGCTGGGATCAACTGGTTCACAGAGCGAGGTGCGATAGCCCGCAGGGCCGATCTTCAGGTCTGGTGCTGAGAATAAGGATTGAGTGTATTTCCGGGTGGACCTTGCCAGGAACTGTATGGTTCCCAGGAGGGCCCACTGAAACCTGCCGAGGGGCGGGGGCTGCCTCATGGGACCAGGAGGCCTGTGTCTCCCCAAGCCCCTCCTCAGGGTTGATGCCACCCCAGCAGCCACGTCCACCATCTGTTGTAAGATGCTCTGCTTGGCCCTCCACCTGGCAGCTACCAGGGGCCACAGAGAAAAAGGCTACTTGATATTCCTCTAGTACTTTCCACTTAAAAAAGATCACTTTCCCTTCTGGCCTCTTTATCTATGAAGTGTAAATTCGAAAGCACTTATTTTTTTAAAAATTTTTTTTATTTTTTTTACTCTTGACAAGCTTATTTCCAGCCACGATCATTGCACCGTGTTTCTGTTTGGGGGTCTAGGTACCAGAGTGATGCCAGGAAGGCTGAGCAGGCTGGTGGGCCTGCCTTCCCCGCGGCCTCGGCCACTTAGGGCTGCGGGTCTCCAGGGAAGCTGCGCTGTCTCAATTTTCTTTTCTTTTCCCATCTATAAAATAGGATAACGATACCCCTGCAACCTAGATGGCACCTGGTTATTGGAAGGCTCCCATGAGATAATGTATGGAAACGGCTTTGTAAAAAGACAAGGTATAGGTAAGGGGTGTTATTATGGAAGGACAGGTGAAAGCTGGGATTCAGCCCAGCCCTGTCCACGGAGGTGTCATTGGTGGCTCTTTTGTGGGGTATCTTGGCTTGAGCGGAATGGGTCCAGTTCAGAGAAGGCAGGGACAGTTGGGGTGTCACTTCTTCCGTGTCCCCTGGCGCCCTGGTGGCATAAACCGGGCCAGAGGGTCCGGGGTGGGGTGGGGGAGGCTTTGGCAACACGGTGAGTTCGGGCAGTTGCTATTCTGCCCCTGCGATGGCTGTCTGCCACCCACGACACCCCGCTCCACAGGCTCCCCCGCTCCACAGGCTCCCCCGCTCCACAGGCTCCGCAGCCGCCTGCCTTCACCCCCCCCCCACCCCCGCTTATGCCGCCAGCGCCCCCACACCCCGCTTCCTGGGCTCTGGGGGCCAGGCTGTGGGCCTGGCCAGGCCAGCGCGGCTTTAGGATGAGGGAGGTGAGGAAGAGGCTCGAATTGCCGGCTTGGGGCCTCGGACGATCCTGAAATGGGAATGGCTGAGGCGAGGGGCCCGGGAGCTTGGGGTGTCTCGCCCGGCGAGGCGTTCTGCTCCCGATCCGGCTCCCGCCCGGTTCCCTCTCCTGCCCGGGCGGGCGCAGCGCTCGCAGCCCTGCTTTTTCCGCCAGCCAGGTCGTTGGCGAGTTAGACCTCCCAGCCTCACGGGGCTGCTGTGCGGCTGCGGCGACGCTGGCGACTGCGGCGCTGCGGAGGAGACCGACGGGCTCGGGAGGCGGCGCCATGTGAGTCCCGGGCCGCCGGGGCTGGGGCCGCGGCGGGAGATTACCGTATTTATCGAGGCCGGTGCCGGACCCTTGGGGGCGGGTCACTGCGGGCGCGCTACCGTATTTGCAGGGAGCCGCGCAGACCCTTTTCTGGAGCCGGGAGCGCCGCGGCTTAATTACGTATTTATCCGGGGTTGCGTGATCCTCCCGGGGGTGCTGCGGGAGCTGGGGGGTGGGTTGCATCCGCGCCCCGAGGGAGCCGGGGCTTGCAGCGGGTTGGGGTGGGTTGCGGCAGCAGGGTGGGAGGCCTACGTATTTTCGTGGGGGCGAGGTTGCGGCGCAGAGTTTACCATATTTCTCCAGGGTCTCTCGGGCCACGGGAGTTTGCACGGTTGTGTGCGGAGGTTGGGTGGGTGGGGTCAGCTGTTTTGATTCATGCAGCTATTTCATAAAAAACGGCGGTGCGGGAAGCTGGCCGTCTTTATGGGGGCGAGGGAGAAGGGGCGCGGGAGTCGCTGCGGGAGAGTTACCGTATTTGCGCTGGGCAGCGCAGACTCTAGAGGAAGGAGCCACTGCTGGAGACCGGAGGAACAGGGGCGCAGCCTGGGCTGTGAGTGCGGGAGGGGATGGAGGAACTTGGGGGAGAAAAGGGGGCCATTGCTTTAGACCTTCTCCGTAGTCGGGGGCCTTACTCAGGGATTTGCCTGGGGAGAGCCCGGAGGCTGCCTGGAGACAAGGCCCTGCTGAGTCTGGCCAAGAGGACTGTGATGGTCTGTCTTTGCAAATGTCAGTGCAGCTAGCTGGGGAAAGCCTTGTGGGTGGGGTCTGCTGCAAGTAGCACTTGTCCCCTTCTCCAGGGTGAGTGTGTGTTCCACGCTGGCCTGGGGAGGGGGAGACAAAGGGGGATCTTGGAGATCCCACTCTGCAGATAGGTCGACTGAGGTTGTAGCAAGCAGTGAGATCTGGAAGCGAGGAGAAGGCCTGCGTGGAGGTCTAGGTCCCTGATGGGGATGGAGGCTGCAGGGGAGTGCCCCCAGCCTACACTGGAGCAGGTTTGTGTGTTCTGCAGGAGCCCTAGGTTTTTGGGAGGACAGGGAGGTGGTGGCGGCAGACAGTGACCTCCTCCAGGAGCAGTGGTGCTTTGGATGTCTCTAACTCTGTGGCAGCCAGGAGAGTGGTGGCGGTCATGTGTGTGTGTGTGTGTGTGTGTGTGTGTGTGTGTGTGTGTGTGTGTTTTGAGGGGAGGTTAGTTTATGAGCAGCTGGTTCATTGAAAAGAGCTTTTGCCATTGAGTCAGGGAACTTAGGGCCTAGTCCTGGCTCACCTTGTGTGACCTTGGGGGAGCAAGCTGACCTCAGTTACCCCATCTAGAAAGCAGGGCTCATAAAGGCCCTGCTCCTTCCCCAGGGTTGCTGTGAGGACAGTGGCAAACTATTCAAGAGGAACGCAGTGCCCTGGAGAAGAGAAGCCTCACAGAACCGGCATGAATGGGATAGAGCAGAACTTGGGGGTGTTTGTGGAGCACTGGGCCAGGCGTCTGTATCCTGGGGATGCCAAGAGGAATCAAGCTGAGACCAGCTCCTGGGAGCTTACTCTCCCTTTCAAGGCTTTGCAAACCTTTCAGGGGCAAGCCTCATTCAGATAAACAGAGAGCTGCTGCCTTTCATGTTTAATTGAGATCACTTTCAAGTTCACAGGGTTTTTGTTTTGTTTCTTCTTTTAAGCTTCTCAAAAATATCTTCGACCCACAGCGTGACCCCACCCTTCCCTCCAGATTGGGGATGCACCCCGCTCCTTGAGATTTTAATTGGAGACATAAGACCTATCCAGGGGCAGCCTTACTTGTAATACTAGAAGCCCCCTAATGTCACCTATCGGCATTTATCCAATGGTTCGTGTGGCGGGCACAGTGCTTGGTGGGGGAGATATGAGAAGGAGACGGCTCTGTCCTTAGGGCCGGCACAGGGCCAGGAGACAGCGGGGGCCTGACCTGCATGCCCGTGATGACTCGGGGTCATGGGGTTGGGCCATGGGGCTCAGCAGGGGCTGGAGGGGTCAGGGGGAAGAGGTGGCACTTGATAAAGGCCTTAAGAAGGGGCAGGCTGTGATTAGTGGGTAGAGGAGAAAGAGGGGCGTTCACGCTGGCCTGAACAAGACTATAGAGGGGGCCGATGCGGAAGCTGCGGGCAGCCAGTGCGATCTCCTCCCTGAGCTTGGGGGCCGGCTCATCCTTGGGTGCTCCCCCACCGCCCCTCTTCTGACTCCTCTCTCTCCGCTTCTGCCTCCCCAGGGGCTGGTGACTGCGGCTGGAAGCGCCCATGACAGAGCTGGCGTCCTCGGGGGGCGGGTCCCCTGCGGGGGACGGGGAGGAGGGCCTGGGGGACGAGCGAGGCCTGGTCATCCACCACCCCGCGGAGGAGCAGCCCCACCGCTGCCCGCTGTGCGGCCAGACCTTCTCGCAGCAGCCCAGCCTGGTGCGGCACCAGAAGGCGCACGCGGGGGGCGGCCGCGCGGCCGCCTTCGTGTGCCCCGAGTGCGGCAAGGCCTTCAGCGTCAAGCACAACCTCGAGGTGCACCAGCGCACGCACACCGGCGAGCGGCCCTTCCCCTGCCCCGAGTGCGGCCGCTGCTTCAGCCTCAAGCAGAACCTGCTCACGCACCAGCGCATCCACAGCGGCGAGAAGCCGCACCAGTGCGCGCAGTGCGGCCGCTGCTTCCGCGAGCCGCGCTTCCTGCTCAACCACCAGCGCACGCACGCGCGCATGCCCGCGCCGCACCCGCGCCGGCCCGGCGTGTTCGGGGAGCGGCGGCCCTACTTCTGCGCCCGCTGCGGCAAGAGCTTCGCGCGCGAGGGCTCGCTCAAGACGCACCAGCGCAGCCACGGCCACGCGCCCGACGGCCCCGCGGCCCATTTAGGCCGCGTGCTCTGATGCGCCCCGGGGCCGGCCGCCGCCCGTCTCCGGCCCCGGGGCCGCGTCCACGACTCCCGGAGAGGGCGCCGGGCCGCCGCCCCCGTTCTGGACGCGATCCCTGGAGACGGGGAGGGCTGGCTCGGGGTCTTGAAGGAGGGGGCCGCTGCCCGGCTTGGGACGCCTCCTCCCGTGTCTTCTCCACCCTCTGGCTGGCCTCTGGGCCCCTGCGTTGGTTTTCCTCATGCTCAGCCGGCCTAGAGTAGGTGAGACCGAAGGGCCACCCAGAGCCCCTCTCAGGCCTGGGCAGGGCTTGGGGGGCGGGCAGGCAGGAGAGGTGGGAGGCCCTGGGCTCTGGGGCTATGACTAGCTTCTTACTAGATCTTCATTCCCAGAATGTCAGAGTTGGAAGCCACCGGAGAGGCCCCTCTCCACAATGCCCAGGCCACCCCCGGCCCCCAAGGCCTCCTGGCCCCATCACTTACTCTCTGGGGTACTTGAGAAGTCACATCACTTCATGACTCAGTTTTTTCATCTGTAAGTTGCATTTAACAAGGGACTTCTCCCTGGGATAGTGTAAGGATTGTAGTTAAACATGACCAGATAAGAGAGGATGACCTCAATGCTCCAGAAACTTCTACTGAGCACCCCGGTGTGTCCCAAGTGCTGTGCTCTTGGGAGGAGGTACAGACACAAAACCTTGGTGGGGGCGGTGGGGACACTTGTTACCAACACGGGGGTTGCAGGCTCTCCTAAGGGACAGACTATAAAGTGCTCTGGGAGGTGGGGGAGGGGACTGGTGTCCCCAAGACCTTCTGATGGCTTAAACTGGGTTCTGGGGTTGAATACAAGTCCTCTAGGGAGAGTGAAGATGGAGGGTCTCTGAGGCAGGGGTCATATAGAGGAGGCTCGTATTTGCCCTACAAAGGAGCTTGTGGCCTGGGAGAGAGGACACCAAGCTGTTTAATGAGGAGAGCATGGTGATCTCAGACATGCAGCTCAAGGAGAAATGGAAGCACTGTGGGGACAGGCAGGAGCCTTGAGGGTTGTGGGGTTATCTGGGCAAGAGAGAATGAGGCCCCTAGCTAAGAGGCTTGACCAAGGGGAGAGCCAGGTCTGGCCCCCAGGTCCCCGATTCCAAGTCAGTGCTCCAGAGCACAGGCGTCGTGAGCCATGTAGCAGTTGAAGAAACTGAGGCTCAGCCAAGCTTGCTCCAAATCTCCCTAAGTGCTTAGTGGTGGAGCAGTGCAAGCCTGGCCCCCAAGACCCTTCATCTCTACCGCACTGCCTGCAAGGGAGGCTCCTGCTGGTGGGAACGTGGAGGGTCGATGGGGGACTGGGACTGGAGAGCAGGTGGTAGGATCCTGGGGAGGAGTGCCCTTGGGTGGTGTGGGGGTCTGGGGGAGCATGGCATCCACAGTAGTGGGTTGGGAGGAAGGGAGTTGGAGTATTGGAGGGGACCTGCACTCACAGAGCCCTTGCTCTGTGCCTAGCCTGTGCCACCACCTTGCTAGGTGCCAGAGACCTGTCTCCACCCTCCACCCTTTCTTAGAGCCTCATGGCTCCTTGGGGGTCAGTGGCCTTCGGCCTGCCACCAGGTGGCCACTGCTATGTGGACGAGTACTTAGTGGCGGAGATGGGGAGATTAAACCGGGACCTGGGACATCCGGAGCTTGAACGCACTGAACTCAAGTTGTCTCAGTGGTAAAATAGACTGATAATCCCAGAGCACTTGGTAGGGGGCTTAGAGGACTGGCTCGAAGCTCCGGACAAGTGCAGGGTGGCCCAGCTGACGGCTCCCACCTAGCCACAGGGCCGGGGGAGGGAGCAGGGGGGTGGTGCAGATGGCTGGGTAGGGCTGTGTCAGAGCCCCAGACCTGACCCTGGTTTCTTTGTCTCCATGAACAGATGTGGAGTGGGCAGGCCCTCTGAGTGGTGTGTCAGGCACATCCGAGCCCAGAGACGAGGAATGGGACCCTGTGGGGGCCTGCCCGCTGGCATAAGGACACGTCCCCTAAGAAGACCTATTTCCGGAGGTGTCCTGCAGAGGGGATCCGTGGAGCCTGGAATTGGAGGCGGCTTCTGTGCCCCGGTGGAAAAACTCCCCCAACCTGGTGGGAGTCACAGCTGGAGGAGAGCTCGTCCTGGCGGCCCGGCCACGGTCCACTCTCCTGCGGCCACAGAGACAATGCCTGTGTGGAGAGCCGGCTTCTCTGCACCTGCCTAAGAGAACTCGGCAAGTCGGTGGCAGACCTGGTTCTAGAGGCAAAGCCTTGCCCAGGTGTGGCCCATACCTGCTGCAGGCGTCGCTCTCAGAGCGACCGTTCTTCGTCCGTGGGAGGCATGAAGCCCTTGGAAAATCTCACAAACGTTATGAACCTTCTCCCCAGGAAAACACGCATACTCATGCAGACACAAAAATCTACAAACAAGTTCAGAGCTCCCGGACACAACCCGCCACTCGTTCTTCACCAGACGTAGAACCTGGGTCACTACACAAGTAGCACTTTTCCCTCCCCCGGCTGAGCTTCCTGCCCTCATCCAGGAATAAAGGATTCTGAGGCGGGGACCCTTCCACTCTCTTCTCCTGGGCCTGACCATGCATCAGGCTTCTAGAACCTTTCCTCCCTTCCGCGAACATTGCTGGAGACTCGCTGGGCTGGGTTTGCTCTTGTCTGGTTTGGGGCTGCTTGTGGTGGCTACCTGGCTGCTGGTTTTTGCCACGCAGCCTGGACTTCGATTTCACCGTAGAGGTGGCGGGGAAAGCTGGAATTTCTATGGATGTGGGGTGAGCGTGAACTTGGACTGAGGCTACCTGGGGGAGGGATCCTGCTTCCAGCAGCCAAGCCACGGCGGGCCGTCCCCTGCTAGACCAGGAGTTCAGCTGCAGCCGGGCACGGGGTGGAGACAGCTGGGCAGGGAGACCGAGCCTCACTCCTGGGGCCTGCCAGTGCTCTGGTGTGGACAGTGGGACAGGGGTGACCACTTTGGTTTTCACCCTGAGCTGGTTGGCCTGGAGCTCACTGGCCTCCTCAGAATGAACCACTTGACCTGAAGAGATGCGGGCGATTAGGGCTGGAATGGGTTTTTGATGACAACCAACCGGTCATGATGCCGTGATATTTAGTGCAATCCTTGGGGGTGGGGAGAGGCCTATAGCCATGGGATTTGGTTCCAAGCCCAGCAATGTGAGTTGTGTGGGTCACAGTGCAGTTGTTCTGCTGAGAGGTCCCAGGGCCAAGCTACGTTTGGTCAGGCTTGTCGGGAGGCCTCCCCGGCTCCTGGCCTGGGACCTTGCTGGTGGGGTCTCCCATGCGGTCTGGCACAGAGGGTCTATGGGCCATCTGCCCATCCGCCTCGTCCTGATATCATACTGCTCAGGGGAAGAGCAGAGGAAGAGGAGGCAATCTGTGCTCTAGAAGCTTCCATGTGCTCTGACCCTTGGCCCGCCTGGAGGGAGCCTCGCAGATGCACTGTCTTCTCTGCTGGTCGTCCTCTCTCTCCCTTCCCTGTAACTTGTCGCCCACACCCACTGTTGCCTTCTCTGTCTTCCCTGGAATTGCTCCAAAATGTGGCCCTTCCCCCACCCTGCCGATCCCTCTTCTCCGCCAGGCCCTCCATCCTCGTCCTCCGAACAGTCCCTGTGTTGACACGCCATCTCACCGTCGGGGACCCCGGGTTGTCCGTGCGCACGCATGTGGATGTGTGTGTGTGGGGTCTCCAGCTAGACTGGAGGGACGGGCCATGTCTTCTCGAAGCCCAATAGGGTCCAGCACAGGGCTGGGCTCCTAACACTCAGGAAATACTTGTCAGCTGGCTGATGGGTCCAGTGCTGGAGGCTGTGTGATGCCTGGCGGTGAGGAGAGGACCCGTGAGCTCCGCATGGGTGCATCTTGCTGGGTCGTGAGCTGGCTCCCCCGGGGCAGTAATGGCCGTAGGGGCCCTCAGGTCCTCCCCTATCTGGGGCAGCAGGGCAGGAGGGACCCCCGACATGGCTACGCAGGAGTGTGTGGCAGTGGTGTCAGGGCTGGATATTTCTGTTGGCCACTAAGACCGGCCAGGGCTGACCAAGTGGAATAAATGTTCCCTCGACATCAGCTGTGTGACCTGTGGTCATTTGGGGCTCAGCAGGGAGCTGGGAGCAGGGCGGTGGCTTCTAGCTCTGCCTCCGTTCTGTCTCGGGGAGTTATGTTCCATGGTGGCCGAAGGCTGGAGAAAGCATAGCTCAAAAGCCACAGCATCGCAGCGATGAGTAGCTTGGCCACCTGTCCCCGTAAGTGAGTTACTTCCCTCCTGCTGTTGGTGAGGCACTGGTACTGATCACGGCCAAGGCTCACCCTGGAACCTTGCTTTTTTTTTTTTAAACATTTGTTTGAGAGAGAGACAGAGCATGAGCGGGGGGAGGGGCAGAGGGTGAGAGAGAATCTCAGGCTGACTCCCCGCTGAGTGTGGGCCCCGACTTCAGGCTCCATCTCCTGCCCCTGAGATCATGACCTGAGCCAAAAGCCAAGAGTCGGGGTGCCTAGATGGCTGTCGGTAAAGTGTCTGCCTTCAGCCCGGGTCGTGATCCCAGAGCCCTGGGATCGAGCCCTGCGTTGGGCTCCCTGCTCAGCGGGGAGCCTACTGCTCCCTCTCCTCCCCACTCATCCTCTCTTTTGCTATCTTTGTCTTTTTTTGTCAAATAAGTAAATAAAATCTTTTTTAAAAATCAAGAGTCAGATGCTCAGCTGAGAAGCCACCCAGGTGCCCCTGTGTTCTGCTCTTTGAGTCAGATTTGGGGTGGCGTCGATTGTTTCTATCAGCCAAAGAACGTCCTGAGGGGCAGTGACTCAAGGAGGGGGGCTTTGGAACTTGGGTCTGCTGGGGGTCCATCCGGCAGCACTCTTGTTCAACTCTTGTTCAACTCAAATGGACTGATGACAAAATGGGGACGTGTCGGCTCATGGGGCAGCTGTGCAGGGACTTGATGGTGACAGCCAGGTCCCCAGCCCATCTTTGGCTCTGCCCTTCCTCTTGGGGGCTGCCTCCCCAGCTCGCACACAGGACAAGAAGAAGCCCTCGGCCCTTGGCCTGCTGAGGCAGTGATCTGAAAGGCCAGGCCGGGCCTGCACTGCCGCCAAGGGGTCGGTCCCTCCTGGAGCCCGTGGTCCGAGAGCCAGTGAAGGGCCAGTTCACCAGGGGCAACCAGAAGGAGAAGCAGTGAGTGGGCTCCCGGTGGGTAGGACGTCACTCCTGCTCCGACCAGCACCATCGAACTACCTGGGACCTTGTCCCTGCACAGTGGCTGCCCCATTCCAGGACCCGAGCCAGGAGCTGCATGTCAGTGAGATCCGCAGACAGGGGGGTGTGGGCACTCTGCACTGTCGCTTTCCCTCCGCCCCGGCTGGCCTTTTGACTCAGACATTCCGTTCACCCTTCTGGGAGGAGCTGGAGATGCGCGTTCCTCAGAGGCTGGCTCGTGGGTGTGGAGACAAGCTGCCGCCTCCAGCAGAGTTCAGGACCCCAGCCGCAGCCGTCCCCACCCTATCCTAGGGATGTTTGCCAGCAGCACCTCTCCTGACCTAGACAGAAGGGCCCAGAAAGTGTCCAGTCCTGGGTGAGGAAGCAGTTCTTCCCCCCCACTCTGTGGGTTAGCCTCTCCCCTTTGTCTGAGCCCCTTCCAAACATGGCCAGGCCTCAGTGCCCTCACGGGAATGACGCCCCAGCGAAAGGATGTCTGCTATGGATGCTGCTGGCGCCACACCAGCTGCCGTTTCCGAGCTGTTGTGAGTATTGGCTGCTAATGGTTCACAGCCGGTTGGCTATGGGCTGCCCCAGCCAACCCCTACTGAGGCTGACACGGTAGGGGGTGAGCTCTGGAGTGCAGCCGGGGCTCAGAAACCCCCCGGGGGATCCGAGGACACCAGTTTCCAGCCGAGACCCCATCACTGGCTCTTTCCCTACCCAATCTTGCTTCCCACTCCCCTTCTCCAGAGAGAACTTCTCAATAGTACTTATTCCCCTTGGGCGGAATCCTTGTCTCAGGCTCCTGTCCCAGACTAAGGAAATGTCTTGAGGAATTCAAGCTTGAAGCTCTTTGCACGTGCAAGAGATCACAAGTATCTTTATTCAGTTCTGTGTGGGGCCAGTTACCCGTAGGTTTTCAGCCAAAAACTGCCAGTAGATGAACAGATTGGGGTGGCCATCTCCTTCCCGGGGGGGCCAGGCGTGAGTCCCTAAGTGCTGATTTGGCAGTTCCTCACCAGCTGCTCTGAGGCCCCTCCCAACTGGAGGCAAGGCCCAAGAATCTAGACCAAGGGTCAAGGACTGGTGTCTAGTATTGCTATGTGGCTTTGGAAGACCCTTACAATTTAAAAAATATATTTTAAAAAGATTTGTTTATTTATTTGAGAGAGAGAGAGAGAGAGTGAACACAGGTGAGGTAGGGGAGTGGAAGAGGGAGAAGGGAAGAGAGAACAGGGAGCAGACTCCCTGCTGAGCACAGAGCCTGACACGGGGCTTGATCCCGTGACCCTGAGATCGTGACCTGAGCCAAAACCAAGAGGTGGGTGCTCAACCCACTGAGCCACCCAGGCGCCCCAACACCTTTGCCATTTTGAACCGCAGTTAGTTCTGATGCAGGAAATGAGCCGTGCAGACGAGCCACCCTCTGAAGTTTCTTTCAGGGATGAAATTCCGCAGTCGCTTCTGTACCGCTTGTGTGGGCTCTTTGGGGCTGCACAGAGCAGAATCCTCCGCCTTGGTCCCTACACTGTTCCTGTGACTCAGCCACGCTCTTGCTATGGCCGCTGCCTCCTCTACTCCAGAGCAGATGCGTGTAGGACTAGAGCTTTTTTCTTTCTTGAGGCAAGATGACTGCAGTTTCTAGCGGCAGAGACAGAAAGACCCCTTGGAGCAGACCTTTGTTTCTGGAAGGTCCTCGGTTAAACCCACGGAAAACAAATTCTCTCTGCTCGTCCTGAACTAGCCTGGAACATGGGCCATTTCAAAGGCAGATGCTTCAAGACAACATGTTAGCTGTTGCGTTTAATCATAATTACTTTTATCTTAGTTGTTTGTTTAAAGGTTTATTTATTTGAAAGAAAGAGAGTGAGCGCGTGCTGAGTGTGGGACCTGGCTTGGGGCTCGATCCCCCCACGGCCCCAGACAGCCGGACAGGCAACACACTGAGCCACCCAGGCGCCCTCATAATAATCTTTTCTAAAAGCTATCGTTAGGCAGAGCCCCTGGGGATAGGGGCCTCTGAAATGTGGGAAGGACCTGAAATTCTTTCATTCGTGAGGGGACGAGCTGGTTCTTCTCCTTGTCTTCTAGGGACAAGCAGCGCCCCCTGGACATTAAGTTTAAAGCATGTGGGTTCAAGAGAGCCTTTGTTTCTAGAAGCAGTGTGGACTGTGTCCGTGTGCGGGGCCAGAGGCGCTCTGGAGGTGGGTGGCATGGGGTGCCCAGGGGGAGGTGAGAGAAACACAAGCTGAGGGACAGAGGGGACAGGCGGACTTCTCCGCAGGTGAGTGCTCCCAGAAGTCCCCGGGTGTGTGTGTGGCTTGGGGCTCCTGGAGGAAGAATGGATCACGCGGAGTTCTTGGGGTCGGGGAGGCTCGGTCTTGATGTGAACGTAAGAAGGACACACGGGCCAACTTTCCCACCTCCTGTCTGGGGCTGGCCACGGCGCCCTCCGCCTTGGCGCTAATGCTGCCTCCTGCCACTGCCCGTGGCTTCCTTACCTCCTGCCCTGGGTGTCCTTCTGTTTGTCTCACATGCTCGGTCCCCAAGGTGGCTTTTGGTGGGACCAGCCACTGTCCCTTGAGGGAGTGAGTCCCTTGGATACAGTCCATTCTCCCAGCATTGCCGACATCGCCAGTGAGCCCTGGGATGGTGCCTGTGGCGCAGGCACGCGGGTCCCTATGGCCAGTGTCGGTCGGGGTGGGGTGCCCACAGTGTCAGTCGTGGGGGCTTCTGAGGGCGTGCCCGAGCATGTGTCCCCGGATGGGGGTGAACTGACAGGCAGCGGGCTGTCTTGCCTGTCCAGCCAGTTCTCTGCTCTCTCCCTCACTCTTAGCCATATGCCTTGTGCCCTTTTTTTCTTAAGATTTAATTTCTCAGTGTGCCTGGGTGGCTCAGTTGGTTAAAGGTCTGCCTTTAACTCAGGTCATGATCCTGGGGTCTTGGGATGGAGCCCTGCGTCGGGCTCCCTGTTCACTGGGGAACCTGCTTCTTCCTCTCCCTCTGCCACTAACCCCCACTTGTGCTCTCTCTCAAATAAATAAGTAAATAAATAAAGAAAAATATTTAAAAAGAACAGATTTAATTTCTCATGTTTTTGGTTGATCTCCAATGACAGCATTTGAACATCATCTGATGATTCCTTTTCTTGTGTGTAAAGCCCTCAAAGACTCAGGGGAAGTTTGCAGGTCTGGGACTGGGGTGCCTGACCCTGGGAGCCCAGGGAACAGGTCGATGGCCTGGTTGCACGAATGCCGGAATGTCGGCTTCGATTGGATTTGTGCTCTGGGTATAGCATTGGGATGGGAACAAAAATATCGTTTGGGGAGCGTCTCTCGGTTCCTATTGCCTCTCCCTGAGCTGGAAAGTATTTATGGTCACGTCTCCCTATTGTCTGGTGAGTATTAGAAAATGGGACTGTTTTCTTGACCATCACAGGAGCATATGCAGGAAATCTTAACAATATGAGAAAATCGAGAAGTAGGACCAATAAATACAATAGTCCCATTTATTAGATAACTCTCTCTCAAAAAAAAAAACAGGGGTGCCTGGGTGGCTCAGTGGGTTGAAGCCTCTGCCTGCGGCTCAGGTCATGATCTCAGGGTCCTGGGATCGAGCCCCACATCGGGCTCTCTGCTCAGCGGGGAGCCTGCTTCCACTTCTCTCTCTGCCTGCCTCTCTGCCTACTTGTGATCTCTGTCTGTTCAAATAAATAAATAAAATCTTAAAAAAAAAAAACCCAAAGATCACTGGAAGTTCATAGTCTGTGAACTCAATGAAATAAAATTAGAAATAATTAATAACAAAATAACTAAAGTTTCTGTATATTCAAGGACTTAAAAACACACTAAAAACACACTTAAAAAACCACTAATAATTCACAGATCACAGAAGACAATGTAAAGGACATGGCAAAGTATGTATGAGTGGACGGTTATGAAAACACTGCATTTCAAAACGTGTGCTGTACTGTGGTGCCTGGGTGCCTCAGTCGGTTGAACGTCTGACTCTTGATTCTGGTTCTGGTGGTGATCTCAGGGCTGTGGGATCGAGCCCCACATGGGGCTTTGTGCTCAGTGAGGAGTCTGCTTGAGATTCTCTCTTTCTCCCTCTCTCTCTGCCCCTCCCACAACTTGCACTCTCTCTCTTTCTCTCTCAAATAAGTAAAAATAGGGGGGTCTAGGTGGTTCAGTTGTTTAAGCACCTGACTTCAGCTCAGGTCATGATACCAGGATCCTGGGATGGAGCCCTGCACTGGGCTCCCTGCTCAGCGGGGAGGCTGCTTCCTCCTCTCCCGCTCCCTCTGCCCCTTACCCTGCTCATGCTCTCTCTCTCTCTCTTGCAAATAAATGAATAAAATCTTAAAAAAAAAAAAACCCACAAAGAACTTGTTCTGTACAATGAAAGTAGCAATTAGAGGGAAACTTTAGCCTTAAATGTACTCATTCAAAGAGAAGAAAGTTTGAAAATCAAAACGGGAAGAGCTCAGCTTAAAATGTCAGAAAACATACAACAGAATGTGCCCGAAGAAGAACACAGAAGTTGATAGGGTTGCAAACAAAATACTATTAGAGACTCAATAAAACCCAAACCAATTCTTTGAAAAGACAAATAAAATAGAGAAATCTCCAGCTAAAAAGAGAGAAGTCACGGATAAATGATGCTGGAAACGGGAAGGAGGGTGTAGCTATGGGCGCGACGCAGATTTTGAAAAATCACAAAAGAATACCACAGTTTATGTCAATTTACAGTCACAGAAAATGGATCATTTTCTAGAAGAACATAAATTCCCCAGAAAGACTTAAACAATCTGAATAGTCCCGTGAGCCCAAGGTAATTGAACCAGTCATCAACTAACACCGCCCCACCCCCAATTCAAGACGGGGAGCCCAGGTGGCTTTAACTGGGACAGTGTGTCAACCCCTTGTGAAGAGGGGATCATTACAGTCAGTTCCAGAGAACGGGGGAGAAACATTTCCAAACTCTTAATGAGGTCAAGCAAAACCTTGAAAATGAAACCAAACAGGGACAACACAACGAAGGAGGATTTTTTTAGGTCAGTGTCGCTTAGGAATATAATCACACAAATCCAAAATAAATATTAGCAAATCAAGTCCTGAAATCTATTGAGAAATATGTCATGGCCAAGAAGATTTTATTGAACAAAGACATGGATTGTTCAACGTTGGAAAAAAATCTGTTAAAGAAATATACCCTTCAACAGATAAATGGAGAAAAAACATGGTAATCTCAGCAGATGAAGAAAAAGCTTTAGCTAAGATTCAATGTATTTGTAATTAAAAACCAAAACCAAAAATAAGTAAATAGGACAAAACCAAACCCAAACACATCTATCATAGTTCACTCTGTTGTCTATTCCTAGGAATTGCTTCATATGTAATGAAATCTTTTTGAGACTACATTTCAAAGTTAGCAAAGTTAGCAAAGCTGCTGCTTGTAGACATTTCCCCGAAGATTTCTTGATTAGGACTTGGCAGATTTCTTTTGGTATTTTGAATTAAAAAGTCTTCAGCGTCCTCCTAATTTTACAAAACCCGTAAGCCCTGGGTGTTGTACCAATGGCTAATTGGGCACCCGGACCTATTTTCGGGGAATTCTAGAGTTCCTATCTTTCCACCTTTGTGCATCCCATAAATGGGGTTATTTCCTTTTATAAGGTGCAAGATGTGTGAGATTCGTCATTTGGCTGAGTACGTGGTTAGGTATCGAGAACCTGATTAAGAGAAAGGGGACCACACTGACCTTGTTTACGGGTGTAAACGTGCCAGGCATAGTGAATAACCCACGGAGATCCGACCCACAGCAGAGTGAGCAGAGACAGCAATATCGTCCTATAGTTATGGAATGTGATAGATATCGTAGAACTGCAGTCACATTACAATATGGAAATATATCAAGCAACACATCGTACATCTTCGGCTTCCACATAGGCGTACAATGTATTCAAGTAAGAAAACAACCCTAACTTGGGGGCGTCAACACGCCAGGCTTTCGGAGTAGAGGCCGATGGGAGGGTCGCGCCCTCTAGTGCACGGTTGGAGAACTGACGTTGAGCGCCGTCGACTTTGCAAGGAGGGCTGTTTCCCCCACGGTACCCCGGCCACGTTCATTTAAGAAGACGCAAGTCAGAGAGCACGGAGGCTGTCAATAAATATTTCTTGAATGAATAAACAGAGCCATGATGTTTTTCAGAAGGCTCCTTGGAAATCAGTCAAAAGAGCCGACTTTGATGAACTGAAGGTTGACGGCTAAGAGAGGAGAGAAGGGGAAATCCCAAGAACAGAGATGTTTTGTTCTTGGTGCGTGTTTCTTCCCTGGTTTCAAGAGGAAACAAGATGGAAATTGGAGTCACTTTCTGAAGAGCATTAGCCCCCAAAACCAGCAATCAAAGTTTGCTCCAAATAGCCCAACACGACCTAAGAGGGCACAGCTGTGACGTGGGTTGGTGCCCGGCGTCCCTGGCTGCGCCAGCCTCAGGACCAGAGGGAGGGAAGCTTGCAGTGGGAGTGGGGAAAGCAGGGAGAAGCTCAAGAGCCGTGGGCTGTTTTCATCAGTAAATAAATCTTCAAAGTGTGGATGCTTCGGTCTGGGGAAGTTTGAGTGCTTAGTGGGTAATAGTTTATTAGCGTCTTCTCAGTTATAATTAGGTTATTGTACTTATGTTAATAAAGGATCTTTAATTTCAGAGATATGTATGGAATGAAACACTGTCTAGGATTTGCTTCCACCCGGACTGGGTGCAAGGGGTGGGAACCGAGGGGGGTGGAGCACAGGGAACAGGTGTTGACAATTTGAAGTCGGTGACAGGCACCTGAGGCTCCTCTCATTCATTCTATCATTGTTATGTGTTAGAAGATTTCTTAATAACAGCTTAAAGAGTGCTTGCACTCAATCCTTCCAGCTTTTTGAAATTTCCCTTCTTAAGACTGCTAGCAAAGTTAGTGTTGGTGGGGGAGAAGAAATGTTGGAGTTCAGCTTCTGCCCACCATTCGGAAGGAAGATTCTGGAAGGCTCTGGACCATTCTTGAAAAGAGCAACTGTCAAGCAGCTAGCACACACAGCTAGCAGCCTGTTTGAAATGGTAATTTGCTGGTGGAGGTCCAAGTAGCCGGGTGGGTGCCCATTCCAGTGCTGTGTCCTTATCAGGCTCTGCAAAGCCATCCTTAAAGGCTGGGAGTCGGGGGAGCACCTGATCTTTGCCTGGCTCGGGTATGGAGGGTGTCCCTTGGCACTCCAGGTGATTTGCCCGTTGGAGCCTGGAGCTGGTGGTTCCACTGGTAGGAGGCGCTGAGAGATCTGGAGTCAAATGAGAGGCATGCTCAGAGGCAGACGATGAGACAGCTGCTCCCACTCTCTGCTCCGTCCTTTGCCTTCCCTGGTTTTTGTGGGGCACCAGGGATGTCTGCATATTTCAAATTCGATGTCTGCATACTTCCCCAGCCCCTCTGTGCCTGCTTCCCGCTCCTGAGACTTGGGTTACAATCTAGCATTTATTAGGGACCCCCATGAGATGGGTACTTGCTCATTTATAAGACTGGTCTCATTCAGTTCCCCCCCCACCCCCGCATCTCTGAAGTGGGCTCCACTTCCCCCATTATATGGGAGATGATGGACACATGCAGAGTGACAGCAGTCAGCCGGGGATGTGCCGTCCAAACAGCAAAGGCAGGACGCACACCTCCATCCACCAAGCTGCCGTCATGTGCATCAAGGAACACAGGAAGCAGGTCTTCTTACCTCCCTTCTAGGAAGGGGGGACCATGCTTGCACAGGTGCACAGAGTCCTGCGGGCTCCCAGCTGGGAAGGCAGAGCTGGGGTCGGGCCTCTTCCTGCAGCCTTGGGCTTCCTCCTTGGTTCTCCGGTCCACGCCTTGTCCACACTCCAGAGTGGAACCGTTGTGAATTAAGAGAATTCTGCGGGCTTTGGTGCTTCTCTGCCCTTTCTCATTCGCCCGCTCTGTCCTTCCCATCTGGGATTCCACACTTGGGGCAGGCAGAGCTCCTTGCCCTGTGGCACTGGACCTGGCCAGCTGGTTTCGGTGCCCATTCCTCCCTTCCAGCTTTACCTCCAGCTTTCTGCATCTGTGCCCCCAATGCCCGCCTGGCCTGCTCTCAGCGCCCCTGCGATCCAGCTTTCCTCCTTCCTCTGCTCACCGAAATATACTCATCTCGTGACTCATGCCTGAGCCCCCTGTTAGGGCTCATGAAAATTCACTCAGGCCAAGGGGTTACAAGTGACAGTGGCTTCATGTATTAACCCTCTGGCATGAAATTAACATTCTAGAGCTCCTGGGTGTCTCAGTTGTTCGAGCAACTACCTTTGGCTCAGGTCATGATCCCGCAGTTCTGGGATCGAGTCCGCATCGGGCTCCCTGCTCAGCGGGAAGTCTGCTTCTCCCTCTGACCTTCCCTCTCATGCTACCTCTCTCTCTTTCTCAATTAAATACATAAAATCTATTAAAAAATTAATGTCCTAACTGGGCTTTTAATGCCTTCGACCAGAGGCCCCATGACAGTGTGGTGTTTGGGATGTGGGGGAGAGAGACTTTAGGGGAGAGAGACCTTTCTTGTGACCCCTCAGGCTGTCATGTCCTGGGTTCTGCTAAGAGACACCTGGGGGACAATGGGCAGCGGGCAACCTTCAGCCTCCTCCCTGCACAGTGGAAGGTGCATCCGCTCCGGGGTGAGACGACCTGAGGTTTAGCTGTGGATTTTTCACAGATGCCCTTTAGCAGGCTGAGGACGTTCCCCTGCATTCCTCATGTAGGGAGAGTTTTTGTTACCAAAGAGCTTTGGATTTTGTCAAACGCTTGTTCTGTGTCTGATCCTGTGGTTTTTGTTTATTCCAGTGATACGGCATATTGGGTGACTTGATTTTAAGATGTCAAACCAACCCGGCGTTCCTGGAATACATCCCACTTTTTCGTGGTGTATAATCCTTTTTGTATATTTACAGATTTGGTATGCTAGTATTTTGCTGAGGATTTGCTTGTCTGTATTTTGTTGCAGATTTGTGTATCTGTATCATAAGACATATTGGTATGTGTTATATTGGCACAATCAGCGTATGTTGCTCTATCTGTATGTATAGAGAGCACGCGTGCACGCGCGTGCGTGTGTTTGTGTGTGTGTGATGCCTTTGTTTTTTGGGAAAGTATCTTTTATTTTACTTATTTATTTTTTAAGATTTTATTTATTTATCTGAGAGAGAGAGTGCACATGAGCGGTGGGAGTTGGGGGAGAGGGTAGAGGCAGAGGGAGAGGGAGAAGTGGACTCCCCCGCGGGGGAACTATCTTTCAAATGTAATTGACCAACTTGGGATGACCGGCTGGTGTAACTGACCAGCGCCAGCAGGTGGCAGCAGAGAGTCCTCCTACCTGGGACTTGGCACCGCTTTACCTGCCTGGAAAGTTCGTGGCCTTTCCAACCCTGTTGCTCGGTTTCTTAAGTAGAATTTTGTGGCCCTGATGCTTCTGATTCGTTATGCTTCTGGAACACATGTAATCAAATATGGGTGTGGTGTGGCAGAAAACATCGTGGGCCAGGTGTCACGACCCCGGGATGTCACACCTTTGTGGTTAAATTCATTCATTAATTAATCAATCCGTTAAAAAAAGATATGGACTTTAAAACTACAAAAATATTTTCCTAGATTTATTGAGATATTATTGGCATTTAACACACATCAGTAAAGTGTGCAGCGGGACGACTTGATACCTGTGTGTGTTGTGAAATGATTACCACACTCTTTCTCTCATGTAATTCTCTTTTTTTGGTATGTGTGGTGATGACATTTATAATCTACTCTCTTAGCAACTTTCAAGAATATAATTTGATTATGCTCTGCTTCTTGGAAAGGGTCGATTCAGTCTTGGCCCCAGAGACAGGCTTGGTGGGGTGTCCCAAGGCTGCCACCTGCAAAGGAGGATTTTTATTTAGCTCAGAGTTCTCCTGTTGAATGACTCTTTATTATCTATCCATATTTAGTCTGTCGGAGCCTTAGCACTAGCCCTTAGCCCACAGAGCAGGAGCACCCGAGTTTGAGAAGCAGGAGGCCAGTTACTCTGAGGTTCTTTCTGGCTCGTGGCTGACACCCACCCCAACACCCCATTGCTTGCTGCTGATGTTCCTTAGTGGACCTAAAGATCTTGACACTGCGAGGTGGTCTCCAGGAGAGCTGGCCCAGGGCTAGATGCCTGCCGATCTGCCCAGCCCTGATATTCCACAGGGAAGGAGGTGTAGCTTTCCTTCGGGTACATTTTGGTGGGATTAGAGGGGGTGGTTCTTTAAATGCTCGAACTCACATCCTTGGTCCCCGAAGCCCTGCATGGCGCTGCGTGGCCTTGCGAGCTGGATTCTACCATCTGGCCTCCCGAGGACTGGGGGTACCAGGAGGATATTATCTATGGGTTCATATCAGAAAATGCTATTCTGGACATATAATTATCAAATTATGATGAACCCAGGCGAGGAAGGATTTGTTATGCTTCTGGAACACATGTCATCAAATACAGGTGTGGTGAGGCAGAGAACGTCGTGGGCCAAAAGGTCAAAAATACTGGGGGAGGGGAGGGCAGAAGACGGCAGGATGGGGTTAGGAAGCAGGAAGGGGACTGTGTCCTTGGGGAAGGGAGACAGTTGCGCTTGGAGGTGAGTGGAGTGGTCCCTCCGTCTCTCCACTCCTCTGCCTCTGTCTGAGGCGGGAAGTCCCGGAGAGCTTCCCTGTGGCACAGGCCTTGTGAGGAGGTTTGGGGCTGGAAAGGTGGGAGGCGTCAGTTTCTACCACGGCGCCCACTGGCATTCGACAGTTGCCTGGCTTGGTTTAGGGACCTGCTATGTACGTGTTTTGGGTTTCTTGGCTTTCTGGCCTTCTCTGGTTCCTTTAGAATTTACGTTCAATAGAGAACACCAGGATGGTCCACGATTATATCAATAATCACGAAATCACCGATCTACACCCCCCAAATTGGGGGCAGGGCTGTGATGGAGAGAGTCACAGCCAAGAGGTTGGGGCTCACGGTCAGAGGGGACCCGTTTCCTGGGTGCTTGGGGCAGGGCCCTGCTCTGGCAGTGACCTGGTCCAGGCTGTCAGAGTGGACGTGACACTCAGACAGTCTCCAGACTGAGGCCCAGGGCTCAGCATCTGGTTCCCCAGCAGAGCCTCAGGCTGAAGGTGAGGGAGGCCTCTGGGTCTCACAGTCTCTGGGTCTCTGGGTCTCTCCTCTCCTCTCGTAGCCTTTTTCCTCCAGATGCTCATTTTCTGCCCCACAGGGCTCCGCCCTGAGCTGGGGAGGTCTGACCCACCCCCGCACTTCAGTCTCTGCAGGCCCGAGTCAGCAGCACCCGCCACTCGTCCCCCAGTCCTGCTTCTGGCAGCTTTTCTGCCGCGGAAATTGATTCAGTGATGTACCCAGACGTCTCGCGGTCCCTGGTCAGGCAGTGGGTAAATGCAGTATGGACAGGGTCCTCTGGCCCCTGACATCTGATGGGCGATCCAGGGTGGCTGGAACGGGCTCCGGTTCACACCGGTGGTGAGAGAGAACTGGCGTTCAGATTCGGGGGCGCGTGACTCTGCCCTGATCTCCCGCCTCTGCTGTCCCCGGGCGTTCTGGACCCCTGACACTCTTTTCATGATCTAGGGATCCTCTTGAGTGTCTGTTAACAGCCACCAGGTGATTACCCCACATGACCGAGGACTTTGGGGTGACAGTTGCGTCAGTCTCAAGCACTGACTGGAGCCAGCTGCCGGCTAAAGGAGAGCCTTGCCGGGGCCCCAAGTTCCTCCTGAGGGCAGGCGTGGCTCCCCGGCACGCAGGAGGGCAGGAGGACTCCGGCCACTGGTCTCCACCTCGAATTCCCTCCCATGGCCACCATCTCCTCAAGTCTCAGGTCCCCACTAAAGAGCCAGGAGCCAGGCCCATTATGGCCCTCAGAGGAGACGTCATCTGCTCAGGAAGCCAACATTGGGGGCCAGATGTCCACTTCCTTGTCTGCAGAACAAGTCCCCAGGGATCCCAGCAGCAGGGACACCTGGACACCGCTCTGGAAGGGTCCTCTGGGGACAGGGGTGCGGGTCTGGTGGGAGCCCAGGAAGCTGGGCACTGGAGGACAGCGTGTGCTCACGGGGTCCCTGCATGCAGCAGCTCAGGGGACAGCTCGGGGGAGCTGGCCCGGCGCCAGGATCCCAAGGCAAGCCAGAGGCAGAGAATGTGTAACTCCTGGGATATATGTCCAGGAACCCAGAATGGAGGAGTGTGGGTTTTTTCTCATTTACTCCTTCATTCATTCCCTCACTCATTCATTCATCCCCGGATAGGGGCACTCTCCCTCATGGGCCGGCTTTGTGGGGGAAGCTGGAGTTGCCGCTGGAAGCCAGGGCAGGGAGGGTCCTTGCCTGCCGGGAGCTCTCCGCGTGCGCAGCGGTGTTCCGAAGATGGGGAATGACCCAGACACCACGGAGGAACAGCTTGCTGTGGAGGTCGCGTCAAGGCCGAAAGCCTTCCCTTTCCATCTCGAGTTCGGCAGGGTTCTCGCAGTCAAGGACCTGTGCAACCCTCCCAGCCACCCATCCCGGGTGCTCTTCGTCTCGTAAAGCGGAAACTCTGCGTCTGTAAAACCATGATTCCCCATTCCCCGAAAGCTTTGCTTTTTATAGGTGAACAAATTTGAAGAATTTGGAGAAACTTCTGGGAGAAGAACCACTGTGAAGCTGTCCCCCCTCACAGAAGCCCTGGGAGGGCTCCGCCGGCATAGAAATTCCCCTTCCCCTTAGGCTGACGTGTTCCTTCTCGCTGGGTGGTTTTCTTTACGTTAAAGTCCGTCTCTCGCTAGCCTTTAACCACCCTTGACCTTTCAGAGTCTGATACAAACACGCTGTTTCGCTCCAAAAAGCTGTTTTGCTACCATTATCGATCACTTGCAGTTTAAGAACTTTCTATTTTCACTACTGATTCAGGTCTCGAGGACTCTTGTGTCTGGTCTGGGTTTCTCTAGAACCTTCCAGAAGCAATTCAGCCCTTCCATTTCTTTGCTGCCAGCTGAGGTGGAGAGAGAATGACCACCGCCATAACAAGGGAGCCCTTTGTCTTGCCTACAATTAACACCGCAGGACACAGCCAGCCAGCCTGCAGGACAGCCCTTGGTGGCCCTTCTCTGCAAGGGACCAGCACGACTCTCCCTGCCCTGTGCTCCGTCTGGAACCTCACTGGAAGAGGCCATCATGGGCCTTATGGAGTGGGGAGGTGGGGTGTGGGGGGTGGCGCGTTCTCCCAGTCGCAGAAGTCATAGGAAAGTGTCTCAGGACAGTTTTCCCTCGGGAAGCAGAGAAGCAGGAGCACAGGGCATCTGTTTCTGGCGTTATTTCTTGGTCTCTACACACCGGGTGACAGGGAGCGGCTCTTCTCCTAGACCTGCTGGGGGGTGGCGGGGAGGGCTTTTCAAACACTTCCGCCTGCTCAGCCCCTGATGGCAGCGGGGGGGGGGGGGGGGGGGGGGGGGGCTTCCTGCTTCCTGGCCAGAGGGCAAGGTCAGCCTGGTCCTGCCAGATGTCACCTCGCCGCCTGGAGCTCGTCCCCTCTGCTGAGTCTCTCCTTTGGAGAAGAAGGGACAGAAAAACGCAGAGTTCAGGAAACAAAACCCAAAATAGCAGCAGCAGCAGCGGAAAAAACAAAAACAAAAACAAAACAAACCACTCAGAAAACCCCAAACCAAAACGCACAGGAAAGAAAACATATCAAGAGCTCCCTCGGGGAATCACAGAGTGGGGCTGGGGACAGCAGCCCGGAGCAGCAGCCCCGACGCTCCAGGGGGACTCGCGCTCCGCTTCTGCTCCAGCCCGCAGCCTGCTGGGCCCCCACAGTCATTTGCGGGTGGCGCTGCTCTTCCTGTCCAACTCCCCAGGCCTGGGGCATTAAAGCTGGGGGGCAGGGCACCTGGCTGGCTCCGTTCACAGAGTCTGCGACTCTTGATCTTGACTCTCAGTCTCTGGGTTGTGGGTTTGAGCCCCACACTGGGTGTAGAGATTACTTGGAAATTGTAATTACTTGGAAAGATTGCATCTTCCCAAGGTGATCTTGAGTCTAGATACGACACCAGGAAAATTTGCAGTAAAGAGGAGAGAAATTGGGTGTTAGTCCGAGGGGAGAGTGGGGTAAGGGAGTTTTCTTTTTTGAGGATGAGAGAACACGCCTGGTTGAATGCTGTTGGCAGTGGTCCCGGAGACAGGGGACACAGAGGGCCTCAGGCAAGGAGCACTTGTCAGAGCCGGGTGCCTGAGAAGGGGCAAGAAGAGAGGTTGGTGTACAGTCAGAGGAGCTGGGCTCAGGCCAGGTCGGACAGGTCCGTCGAGGTATTGGGAAGGCAGGTGGAGTCCATGGCACAGCCCAAGGCCGGGAGGTGCGGGGGGGGGGGGGGGGTGGGGGGGGGGGGGCTTAGCGGTGGGGTGCTTGGACCCACCCTTTCTGTTTTCCTTAAGAATGAAGAAGACATGGGCGCCCAGCTGGCTCAGTGGGTTAAAGCCTCTGCCTTCAGCTCAGGTCGTGATCCCAAATCGGACTCTCTGCTCAGCAGGCAGCCTGCTTCCCTTCCTCTTTCTCTCTCTCTCTGCCCGCCTCTCTGCCTACTTGTGATCTCTGTCTGTCAAATAAATAAATAAATCTTTAAGAAAAAAAAAAAAAGAATGAAGAAGACAAGGTCACCCACTGAGCGGGGACGGGGAGTTGGGAGAGTGTTAGAAGAGAGGAGAAGCTAAGAAGTAGTTGGCTGGGGCAGTGGGGAGGGGCTAGGGCTGTGAAACCCACACCAGGGTGACAGCCAGAATCGGGAGGAGAAGCCCGCCAGACACAGGTGTCGCCGGGTGTGTTCAAACTTGACACTGGTCTGTCTCTACTCCTGCCCCCCCATCTCCCCCTTCTTAGAGAACTTACTGTAGAAACCTTGTAACTGCGATTCTTTCTCCGCCCCTTGGAGATGTAAATCTTTTAAAAAGCCTCCTCCCAGTCCTACAACCCAGAACTGTCATTCTCAAGGATGTGGGTATCGTCCCTTTGAAATGTACCCACCAGGGAGTGGCCCATCTCCCAGTCTCTGCGGGAGGGTAGATGCCTAATTGATAGGGGCACCACTCTGCGAACACACCTGGCCCAATCACGGTGACCAGTGTGCCCCTCGAGTCCTTCAGCACTTTGCCACCAGCTTACCCGAATCCTTCAAGTCCCTGACAAAGCTTCAACCAGGGCCCCGAGCGGTCTTCCCTGATGGGGTCGCTTTGTCCAGGGAAGGGACAAAAAGGTCGCTTTGACCCTTCCCCCTGGGCTTTGGTTTCTGATCTGCTCTCCCAGGGAGGCTGCAAAGCAAAGTTCTCACTCATCTTTCCGGGAGTGGGGTGGGGTGGGCACAGGCCACCGGGAATGCTTCGTCCTTGCATTTCAGTTCTTGCTCTGGCCTCATAGTTCCTTACTGCTTTAATGCTTCCTGGATGCTTTTGAGAAGACAGCATGTTTATCCTGCTTAATTTCGGTTGTTTCCAGTGGGGGGTTGACATGAATTAAAAGGGAAGGAGGAATCAGTCATGACCTTTAGGACTTCTCTGCCTCCCCTGTCTCTAGTGCCTGAGACTCAGTGTCCCCAAGCTAAAGTGCCCCCTCTCCCCCCACCCCTCCCAAACATGAGTCTCCCACAGCTCTGTCTCCCAGAAGGCCACTAGAAGGGCTTTGACCCCAGACATTCCACAGCCAATCGGTCTGGGATGGCTACCAGCCTTTATGTGAATGAGAAAATGGTGTCTCTACTTCAAGTGAAACATTTATAAATGAGCATATTCTTTCTTTTTTTTTAATTTTTATTTTTTATTAACATATAATGTATTATTAGCCCTAGGCATACAGGTCTGTGAATCGCCAGGTTTACACACTTCACAGCACTCACCATAGCACATGCCCTCCCCCGTGTCCATCACCCCCCCCCCCCCCCCTCCCCCTCCCCCCAACAACCCTCAGTTTGTTTTGTGAGATTAAGAGTCTCTTATGCTTTGTCTCCCTCCCAATCCCATCTTGTTTCCCTTTTCCTTCCCTACCCCCCAAACCCCCATGTTGCCTCTCAAATTCGTCATATCAGGGAGATCATATGATAATTGTCTTTCTCTGAGTGACTTATTTCGAATGAGCGTATTATTTCTTAATAAGTACTGTAACAAACAAGGACATTTCATTCCATCAGAAAACTGTCAAAATATGCGAATTTAGTTACAAGGCACTTTACTACCATCTGCCAAAGTTGTAGTAAACATACAGTTCCCATCAGTGAAGTTAAACAACAATAACACAGCTTTTTGAAATAAGGCATCGCCTGTGTGGTGAACAGAACTCCCTTTGATGTGGCAGCCCGAACACTTGCCAGAGCAACCCTGAATTAGCCTCTTTAAAAATTATTTCATTGTCGCCATCGTTTAGATACATCATTGATCTGTTCCTTTTTCCACTGCATGTCGAGCTGGGACTACTGCAGTACCCTCTAGCTGGTCTTCCTACCTCCAGCCCGACCCCGCCTCCCCACGCGCCCAAGCTGCTCACAGCATGCCCAGCGCCTGCGGGGTTCGCCTTCTCCCTCTGCCTGCGTGTCTTTTGCAGGGAAATTTCTACATGCCCTTCATGGCTTCGGACAGGCACAGGCTCTGCTGTGTGGATTCGTTCTCCCATGAGTCTGCTGACGTTCTCCAGGACGGTAACCTGCCGCAGAAAATGAACGGTTTATGGATTTGTTTCTAAGTTTGTGTCCCTACTGTGCTGTTTCTCCATCTTGTAGGATTTATGGGGCTTCCTCTTTGCTCCCGTGGCACCCGGGACGGTGCCATATGACAGTTCCTGTCCCATTGCTCCGTAACCATGGTTCAGTCCCTCTTCCCATCATTTGACTGATCTCCTTCAATGGAGATCTGTCTTGCAGGTTCTTTGAGCCCCTGTGTCTAATAGGGGCCGGTAGATGTTTGCATAGTTTGTGTCTTCCAGGCTTCTATGATTTGCGGAAGGCCAGCCCTCTCCCTCCTCACCTCCTCTGAGAGGAAGGGAGAAGTGCCTGGAAGTGGTCTTACCGCCCTTGTCATTAGCCACAAAGCCACTAGGGGGCAGGAAACCCCCATCCTTCCCTAGATGCCGGCCCAACCAGCCTTCCCCCCAGAATTCAATTTTCTAGGAGCCCGTGTGCTGAAAGATCATTTTGCAAAAATGGTCAGCTCAGCAGATAGCTTGCTAAATCAGTGAGGGATTATTTGAAGCCGTGGTTTTACTCAGAATGCTCCCCAAATGCTTCATGTTTCAGAAGAAGTGAGCTTTTCCTGAACTCGGTTTCCTAATTTCTCTATTTTGGGGAAATGATAGTCCACAAGGCTGTGACTCTGTGCCCCTGAACTGACCTTCACTCCTGGGAGGACACAGCTGGGATGGTCACAAGGTGGGATTGAAGGCTTTTGTCTGATTATTTTAATGAACTGATTTTTTTCCCCCCGACAGTACACATTTACTTTTTTATTTTTATTTTTTAATTACTTTTATTAACATATAATGTATTAGTTGCCCCAAGGGTAATGAATTGATTTTATGTGAATTGACCTAGCACCCCAGAGGGGTGGGGATTGTTTCTAGAAAGGTCCTTCTCAGTAGGGGTGTAAATAGGGTGGGGAAGGGGAGAGGCTGCTTTTTTCTTTTTTTCTAAAATTTTATTTATGTTTTTGAGTGAGTGGGTGAGAGAGAGAGAGAGCGAGAGAGAGAGAGCAGAGAGGGGCAAGGGGAGAAGCAGACTTCTGATGGAGCCTGACACGGGCTCGATCCCAGGATGCTGGGATCCTGACCTAAGCTGGAAGGTAGATGCTTAACTGACTGAGCCACCCAGGAGTCCCTGGGAGAGACTCTTCTCACCAAGATGTGGCCTGTGCAGACTCAAGTTCTTGGTGGGCAGGGCCACATCTCCAGGTTTTCTTTGGTTTCTTAATGTGGGGGAACATGAAGACCAGCCCAGAGGGGAGATGGACCCCTTAGGACAGAGCAGCCCCTCAAAGCCAGCTCAGAGCCACCCCCCGCCCCCTCCCGCTCCCCGAGTCTCCCTCTGGAAGTCTCAGCACCACCTCAGACATTTCAAAGACCAAGCCTGGTGTGATGGTGGGAGCTCCAGTCCAAGGACCATCGGCTTCCACCTTCCCATTAAACGTGTTGTCACAGGGATGACCCTCCAGGACACGACCTAAAAAGGGCAAAAACAGCGTCTGATTCCACTCATAGGAAGCATAGGAAGCCGTCAAAATCATAGAAACAGAAAGGAGAGGGGCGCCTGCGTGACTCATCTGCCTTTGGCTGGGGTTTCTATCCCAGAGTTCTTGGGTGGAGCCCCCCAGGGGGGTGGTGCCTGCCAGGGACTCCCTGCTCAGCTGGGAGCCTGCTTTTCCCTCTCCCTCTGCCCCTCCAGCGAGCTCTCCCGTTGTCAAATAAATAAATAAAGACAGAAAGAAAGAAAGAAAGAAAGAAAGAAAGAAAGAAAGAAAGAAAGAAAGAAAAGAAAAGAAAAGAAACAAAGTAGGGAAGTGGTTACCAGGGGCTTGGGGAGGACAACTAGAGGCTACCAGGAACAGAGTTTCACTGTCCCCGGATGGGAAAGTTGCGGAGCTCTTTGGACAATAAGGAATGTACTTGAGGCTCCTAACTGTGCACTTAAAAATAGCTAAGATGGTAAATTTATGTAATGTTATGCGTGTGTTGCTTTTTTAAAAACCATAATAAAGTAAGGCTCGGCGTTTGACTGCCTTCTGCAGTAGGGGGCTTTCGGAAACCATTATCACTCACAGAAGTTTCTTTTATGGGGCGCCTGGGTGGCTCAGTGGGTTAAGCCTCTGCCTTCAGCTCAGCTCATGATCTCGGGGTCTTGGGGTCAAGGACCCCTCTGGCTCTCTGCTCAGCAGGGAGCCTGGTTCCCCCCTCTCTCTGCCTGCCTCTCTGCCTACCTGTGATCTCCATCTGTCAAATAAGTAAATTAGATCTTTAAAAAAAAAAAAGTTTGTTTGTTTTCACAAACGACTGGGAAGCCAGGAAGCTCTAGCATTGCGAGCGCTTCCCCTGCTCTAGGAAGGAGTCTCTTCGCCAGGACGCGGCGCGCTCCCCAGGTCGGGCTGAAGGGTCCCCCTGGAACGGTGTGAGGAGCTGCCGGAGGTGGGAGAGGGGGAGAGGAAGCAGCGTCTGCCCAGTTCCCGCGGTTCAGGAAGGGGTCTGGTGTCGGGGTGGCGGAGGTCACCTGGAGAACAACCGCCGGCTGGGCGCGGTCCCCGCCCTGGCCGGGTTCAGCCTCTGCCGGCGCCGCGAGTCCGTCCCGGGGTGGGTGGCCCCTGCACAGTGACCCTCTCTGGGGACCCTCCTGAAGCTCGGCCTGGGCTCCAGCCCCGGCGCCGCCCCTCCAGACCGAGCCTCCGCGCGCGCGTCCGCTACTTCCCGCGGGTCCCGGGTGGCGCCAGCCTGGCACCGGTGCGAACGCCACCCCCCACCCCAGCGGACAACAGAGCGGAGACCTCTCGGTGCTCGCCGCTGCTTTCTCTCCACGCTGCCCGCGAGGACCTGGGGGGCTTCCCCGGAGCCACGGAGCCTGCCACACGCGCGGGGACCGGATCGAGGTGCTTGCGCACTGGCGCGGGGTCGAGGCCGCGGCAGGTGGCGGCCAGGGCGGGCAGCGGGGTCCCCTGGAGGGCGGGCAGCGGGCTCGGGCTCCCCGGCCACCAGCCGCTCAGGCCCGGCCCTGGGGTGGGAGGCGGGGAGGCTCGGCGGCTGGCCCGCGGGTCGTGGCCTTCCAGGGGGAGGGCGTCCTCGTGGGGCGCCCCCACCCCACTTAGGGACCGATGGCAGGGCCAGGTCTGGGTGGGAGGGAGCCCGCGGGAGGCCACCCAGCCGCCCTGCGAAGCTAGGTTCACTTTTCTAGTATTTTCCTTCCCGTGCACTTTTGGGTCCCGTTAACTGAGCACTGAAGGTGCCAGTGGTTGCCAGAAACAAGACTGATTTTACCTACATTTAAGCCTCTCGGGCTCTCACTTTTGAACTCTGTCTCCTCCTCCTGATGACTGACCTCTGAGCTGGGACGGAGTCCTCCCCAGACTGAGCTCTGGAAGCGTCTTTGGCCATCTTTTTCTGTGGGTGCGAACTGCCCCTTAATGTGGGACAGGTCCCCACACGGTTGGGAGCTTTGCTCCGATGGCTGAAGCCACGCCCCCCTCGGGCTCTATGCTGAGACCTGAGGGCCGATGGGGAGTCGCAACTGAAGTTCTGGAGAGAAAGTTCGCTTTTTCCCTCTCCAGTAACCCGCTGGGGTCTGCAGACGGGTCTGGGAGATGATGGGGGGCAGTGTACAGGGGAACTGAGGGAGGGGGGTTGGCTCCTGTTTGTCCTTAAATGTGTTTTTATATCCTGGGGAGAAAATGCTACAGGTTGGCACCTGTCCACACAGGGAAGTGCGTCCTGGCTAGGAGTTTAGCAAAGACTAAGTTAGTGGCTAGGATGGGCAATCGTGTAAAACAGTGGAGCTTAGGTGGGAAATAATTTCCTTTCTTCTTCAGACCTGCTGGGGGTGTCTGCTTCCTTCACCTACTTACCCACTAGTGTATTTTTTTTTCTTACTTAAAAAAATTGATGTACAAAAAAAAATATATCACTTCACTGGCTTGGGATACAATATAAGATTTCTCTCTCTCTTTAACATTTTATTTGACAGAGAGAGAGAGAGCGAGCACATGCAGGGGTAGCCGCAGGCAGAGGGAGAGGGAGAAGGACACTGGGCTTCATCCCAGGACACTGGGATCATGATCTGAGCCAAAGGTAGAGGCTTAATGGACTGCGGGGAGTCGGCTTCTCCCTCTGCTCCTCCCCCAGCTCATGCTCTCTCTGAAATAAATAAAAAATAAAATCTTTTTTTTAAAGATGAAAATAAAATAAATACTTAATAAAGCAAAATAAATACTTAATAAAGCAAACTTAATTTTTTTCAGAAATGAAAAAAAAAGTGATGTCACTTTGATCTCCCTCTTCGTTCCTAAAAACTGTTTCTCTTCCTTTCCTCCTTTCTTCCTCTCCCGTACAATCACTCATGAAACAGTTTATGGAGTGTGTGCTATGTGCCAGGCACAGGAGTGGGGCCTCGGGACTCAGAACAAGACAGGAGCGGTCTCTGCGCATAAGGATTTCCTATTAAGAGCGGTAGAGAGAAAAGAGAACATAGAAGCTAGACACAGTAAATACTGTCAGATAGGAACAGCATCCTGAGCCAAGTCAAGGAGATTAAGGGGGACGGAGAGTTCGGGGGAGGGTCTCTTCATTCAGACACATGTCGGGGTACTCTTGGGAGCGTCCCAGCGGTGACTAGACCTCAGCTGCCAAGAAGTCTGTTTCTCCTTGGTGTGACAGCTCTGAGGTGTGTGTCCAGGTCAGGCAGCTTTGCCTCCTGCATCCTGTGGAGATCCGGAGACGCCAACCCAGGCCTCCATCTGTGGTAGCTTCTCTGATCCCCACTCAGTCCATTGCCTTTTATTCATGGTGGGCTTCTGGGAGGAGGAGTCCGCGCGCGGCCTTTCCTGGCTTCTCCCAGCCAGGGCTCTCCCATCCCCCTCTTCAGGTCTTTCAGCTGCCGGTCTTTGTTCTTCAAGTTCATAGCCGTCCACTCTGTCACAGGCAGGTACTTAGCAGCAAAGGCCTTCTCTAAGCTGTCGATGTGGTGAATAAGCCAGGGCAAGTCCTCCTTCTCTGGGGACTCACCTTTCAGTGGTGGGAAGACAAAAAAGAAAGCGATAAGCAAGTCAATGCGCAGTGTGAAAGGCGGTCGCGGTGGTTGCTGGGGAGGAAAATAGAATGGGGGAGGGGCACGCAAGTGCTGGTGGGGCAGCAGGGAGGGTTGCCCTCAATTATGGGATGACTGCAGAATGCCTTCTGCATTACAGGGACAAGATGGCAAAGACCTAAAGGAAGGGAAGCTGCTTTGCACAACACTGGGGGGAGAATGTTCTAGTTCAGATGCGTAATCAGCATAGAGCCCCAAGGTAGCATGTTTGGGGAACGGAAGGGAGGCTGATGTGACTGCACCAGACAAAGCAAGGTGGAGGGGGGTGGGGGGTGGGATTGGAGAGGCAGCTAGAGCCCAGATTGCGTAGGGTCTTGTCGACCACTGCAAAGGCTTTGCCCGTTACTTCAAGTCCCTGGGAAGGCACTGGGGGATTTTGGAGTGACGGAGGACATTATCTGTCTCTTGTTTTGGTAGGAGCACACTGGCTGCTGAAGGACAGTAGGCTCTGGAAGGATGGAAGCACGGGACCAGTGACAGTGGCACTGCAGAAGTCCAGTGAGGAGCTCGTGATCAGTTCAATCTGGAAAAATGATGACAGGCTTGACATGGAGGTGACACTTCAGCTAAGTGGTGAAGAATGAGAAGTTTTCCAGACAGAGAGGAGACCGGTGCAGAGAAGGACGTGCTGGACCTTCTGGATACCTGGAGCCCAGCGGGTAGACAGCGGGTAGACTTGAGGTGGGGGTCTCTGATCGGGAAAGGCATCCCCAAATGCAGCCTCACATTCTTTTTAAGCCCGCGTGAAACATTTACAAAAATTTTATTGTGTTTAAAAAAAAAAAAAAAAAAGTAGATCTCAGGCACCTGGGGGCTCAGCCTTGAAGTGTCTGCCTTCAGCTCAGGTCATGATCCCAGGGTTCTGGGATCGAGGCCCACATTGGGCTTCTTCCTGCTTAGCAGGAAGCCTGCTTCTCCCTCTCCCCACCCCCGCCGCTTGTGTTCCTTCTCTCTGTGTCTCTCTCTGTCAAATAAATAAGTAAAATCTTAAAAAAAAAAAAAAGTAGATCTTGACCAGTGACAAACATTTTATACAGATGTTGT
Organism: Mustela nigripes; assembly: GCF_022355385.1. Lineage (NCBI taxonomy): Eukaryota > Metazoa > Chordata > Mammalia > Carnivora > Mustelidae > Mustela > Mustela nigripes. Next base: position 5,963,538 of record NC_081560.1, on the reverse strand, counting down.
TCTCTGGCCAGAGAGTCATAATATTAGAAATCAATAAAAATATAGCAAGTCTACCAATACATTTTTAAATATCGTAATCACTTCTCCAAATTTATGAATCAAAAAGAACTAATGGTTGAAATTAGAATATGTTTAAAACTGACCAACAAAAAGAGAACCCTATGAACATGTCAGTTCTTCTAAAACTAAGCTACACATTCAATGCTATGGCATTCTAGATTTCAATAGGGATTTCCTAAAGACAAGGAAAAATGATTTTCAAAGTCCTACAGGAGATTAAAAAGCCGAGAAGAGTGTGACAGTTTTGAACAATAGCAAGGTGTTGGGACCTACCTCCTTGATCACGTAATGAAGGTTTAAGTATCTTAAGTAGGATAATATTAAGTCATTTTGGTTTTAGTAAATAACATTTTCTTGTTCAGGAATAGACTGAGTGAGCATTTAGTGGACAGAACAGACAACTGAGGAATAGACTCGTGGAAATTCGGGCACATGGTGTCTGACAGAGTCATTTGGAAAAAGACGGGACTGTTCAAGAAATGGTGCTGGGAAACTTGGCTCCTCAAGTGGGTCCTGATTCAGCTGGGAATGCTAATCTTGAACTAATGGTGTCTTACACCAGTGCTTCTCAAACTTGAGTGTTCGTGAGAAGCATCTGGAGCTTGTTCGGTTACAGATTCTTATTCAGGAGGTCTGGGTGGAGACTGAGATTCTGCACTGCTGACATAGCCTCCGTTACTGGCAGTACCGCCAGCCTGTGAACCGTTACTGGCAGTACCGCCAGCCTGTGCTTTGAGTAGCAGCCCCTAGATCTTTAGCATATCAGCTGTTTGCTTAACAAAAAGGTGATCTCAGGGTGCCTGGGTGGCTCAGTCGGTTAGGTGTCTGTCTCCAGCTCGGGTCATGACCTCGGAGTCCTGGGATCGAGTCCTGCGTCAGGCTCCTTGCTTGGCGGGGAGCCTGCTTCTCCCTCACTTGTGCTCTCTGGCTCTCTCTCGCTCTCTCTGTCAAATAGATAAATTTTTAAAAACTAATAAATAAATAAATAAATCTTAAAAAAAAAGGTGATCTCAAGGATATTTTGGTAGCTCAGTGATGTCATCAGGAATTCTTTTATCTCTCTGCTTTTCATTCCTTCAGTGTGATGGCGCACGCTGGCCTTTTGTTCTCTGGTTGGTTACCTCATTGCCTCGTGATATCTGCTGTGATTTCAGATATCACATTTATTGTTTTTAAAGATTTTATTTATTTATTTGAGATAAAGCAAGAGCAAGAGAGCACTAATGGGGGCAGAGAGAGAGAGAGGGAAAAGCAGGCTCTCCACTGAGCAGGGAGCCTGATGCAGGGCTCTATCCTAGGATCCTGGGATAGTAACCTGAGCTGAAGGCAGATGCTTAACCGACTGAGCCACTCAGGGGTCCCCAGATATCACATTTACATTCCAAATAAGAAGAAAGCCCAAGGAAATGTTCCCTCATTGTCCTCGGGTAGAACTAGGTCACATGGTTACTCCAGCTGAAAGGAAGCTGGGAAAGAGTACGTATTAGTTTCTGTTGCTGCTGTAACAGATTGCCACACGATCAGTTGCTAAAAACCCACCAGGTTCTTATTTTATAATTCTGGAGGTCAGAAGCCCTAAAATCAAGGTGCTGGGCAGGATCCTTCCAGAGGCTGTGTGGGAGAATCATTTCTTTGCCTTTTCCAGTTTCTAGAAGCTGCCCCCATCCCCCTTGACTTGTGGCTCTACGTTCAAAGTCAACAGTGTAGTATTTCAAATCGCTCTCACTCTCTGACCTCTGCTTCTGTCCTCACATCTCCTCTTTCTTACTCTGACTTTCCTGCCTTCCTCTCAGAAGGACCTCTTACAGTGTGAGTCTACTGGGTCCAAGAGATAATCCAAGATTATCTCTCCATCTCAACATCCTTAATCACATTGGCAAGGTCCTTTTCCCATGTAACATAACGTAGCCACAGATTCCGGGGATTAGCACATGGACATCTCAGGGAGGGGACCTTATTCTCTCATAGAGTCTGCTTCTACCCCAGTGTGTATAGTGGGGGACGTACAGAGAGAGAAGGGACTGTCGGTTTAGCCTGCCGTGTGTGACATCTACGTACGGATTTACTTTGGAGACAAGAGCAACAGAGAAGATCCTGGGAAACGGGATTGCTTATCCGAATCTAGTTTGAGTTGACGTCAGTAGCCCCAGTCCTTGGGGTGGAACTAGAAAGAATGCATTTTCTGCTGCCCCTCTGTGGACTTCTCCTGTGTTCCACATGGGTGTGTTGTTTTTGTCCAGCAGAGCCAACGGGGGCCGTATCAGGACCCGGAGCCAGAGCTGAGGCTTCTCCTCTTGGGGAAGAGTGGTGCAGGGGAAAAGCACCCCAGGAAACATGATTCTGGGCAAAATTGTGTTTGTGTCCCGATGGTGACAAAAACGTGCCAGAGAGCAAGGGGCCCACAGGAGAGGGGAAGTTTGTGGTCATCGACACCTCCGACATTTTCTACTCGATCTCTTGTGCCAAAGACAAGCAACGCAACATTGAAAGCTGCTTGGAGCCTCCACGTCCTGCTGCTGGTAATTGCCATCAGCTGTTATAAGGCAGAGGACAAGGAGGCAGTCACGGGTATCCACGAGCTGTTTGGAGCCGACGCCAAGAAGTACATCATTACTGTTTTCACTCAGGAGGATGATTTGGAGTTTGACGCCCTGCAAGCTTACGTCAGTGGGGAGGGGTACCTCCCGGAGCTGGCTGAAAACTGCGGAGGCCAAAACTGTGCTCTGACCAACGGGGCAAGCGAGGAGGAGTGGCCCATCAGGTGAGGGGGCTCCTGTACCGGGCCCAGGGTTTGTTGCATGAAAATGGAGGACCATAAGTTGTGACCTTCCGAAATGAAAGTCATGAATTCGTGGTAAGATATTCTTAAGGTCTACAAGGATCTTTGTTGCTAGAGCTCTTGGGTGGATGACGGGCAGGGATACGGGAGGTGTGGCACCGTGTGATGGACCATAGGCTTTGTTTAAAGAGATATTTATCTGTGGTCTGCCAACATGAGGCACCAGGTGGTACAGGGCTTTGCATATTACCCTTCTTGGCAAATTAACGGATACATTCAAGTTCTCACCTGACTTTATCCCTCACAGCACTGGACACACAAACGGACTGTCTCTTCCCTTGGCTTCAATGCAACTACACTCTTTGTTTTCTAACTCCTTCCTTTGTGGGCTACGTCAGAGATTCCTGAGCTCTCCTCGCGTGGCCTCTGAAAGTTGGCACCTTCAGGGCATGGTTCTAGGCTTTCCTCAACCCTGCCTTCCAGCTCCGAGCTCCGCCGATCGCTAATGGTTTCCAGATTCATCGCTGTCGTCCAGGTCTCTCCTTTCAATCCTGCTCCCGTATCCGACTGCTCCTCGACAGCTCCAGTTGGCTCTCATAGAGGACCTTGGACTTCACACGTCCAGACCTTTGGTTTTCCCTCTGAAATCTGTAAGACTTCCATTTTCCTCTCAGCCGGGTAAATGGTGGTGCTGCTCATCAGGTCTTAGAACCTAAACCCAGAGGTCGGCTTTGCTGCCGCTACCAGCTGGCAGCTCATATCTGAGAATTCATCAAGTCTTCTGTGGTCAGAAGTCCTGCCTCTCCATTCGCACTCCCCCGTCCGATCCAAGCCAGCCTGGGTTCTCGCCTGTCCTGTCTTACAAACAATCTTCCCCTCTTTCATTCTCGTGCTTTACCCTCAATCCATTTCATACACAAGAGCCATAGTCATATTTTATTTAATTTCTTTTTTAAAAGATTTTATTTATTTATTTATTTGACACAGGGAGAGAGAGAGAGAGAGAGATCACAAGCAGGCAGAGAGGCAGGTGGGGGTAGGGAAACAGCTCCCCACTGAGTGGAGAGCCCGACACAGGGCTCGATCCCAGGACCCTGAGATCATGACCTGAGCTGAAGGCAGAGGCTTAACCCACTGAGCCACCCAGGGGCCCTTATTTAATTTCTTTCTTTTTTTTTTTTTTTTTTGAAGATTTTACTTATTTATTTGACACAGAGAAAGAGAGAGTACAAGCAGGGGGAGTGGCAGAGGGAGAGGGAGAAGTGGACTCCCCGCTGAGCAGGGAGCCCCAGGTGGGACTTGATCCCAAGACCCTGAGATCATGACCTGAGCCAAAGGCAGCCGCTTAACCCACTGAGCCACCCAGGTGCCCTAATTTTTAAACCTGAGTAGAAAATGTATTTGTGGTTAAGGAAGATACAAAAATTCAGGCTTTTGCTTTTGAGGAGCTTACTCCTGGGTTTGAGTGACTCATGCATAAGACACAAAACAGTTCCTGATTCAGGGACAGTAAGTGAATGTTGGTACAGAGGATCCATAACGCAAGTGCCAAAAGAGGTAAAGCAAGCAAAAATCCTGTGTTGGGGGTGGCGTTGGTCAGAGTAAACTCTGAGAACTGGTGAGCCTGAAGCCCGGACAGCACGGAGGTGAGAAGGACAGCAACAATTATTGAGCACCTACTGAGTCCCAGACACATGAACAGACAACTTCCTCACGAGCGCTCTGTGTACCCTGTTCTACAGATGAGGACCCTGAGGCTCCAGAGAACTCGTCGCTCTCTTATCTCCTAGGTCGGCCCTCCTTTTTCCTTTATAACCATCCTTCTGTCTCTTGAAGGCTATCTGGAGCAGGAATGTCTGCAGAGAGGATCAGAGCATGGGATGAGCTCTGTGCACTGTACCCTGAACACGACACCCTCTTGTTTAAAATGTGGTGGTGACTGTCCACTGATCTTCAGATTGAGTTCAGAATCCCCGACCTGAGCCAGTCCCTAACCCTCTAACTTGCTCTTCAGGTGTTGGTCTCACTAGCCTTCCCTGTGGTCCTTGACTTGCATTCATGTCCAACCTGTGATTTGGTCCACCTGGACACTTCTCCTTTCCCATCCGACCCCGTACCAGGTCTCCTTTTGTGTACCCATCTCCCTCAGCATGAACTCACTTCCTCAGCGCGTCTTCACCACCCGCCCCTCCTTCCATCATGGCGCTCCTCCCGTGGCCACCAGCAGGCGAGTTAAGTGATTGCTGTGAATATACTTGTGGTGGTTGCCTCCCCATAGACTCCCTGAGGGACGGAACTCATTTCCATTCTGTTGACCCAGGATCTTATTTTTGTCTTCCATAAAACAGAGATAATAATATGTATCTCAGAGATTTCTGTGACGATGCAATGAAATAAATGCTTCCAAAAATATTTGCAAATACTTGAGGTGTTAGCATTTGGTGATTATCAGCTGCCCCTATCATTATTATTGTTGGGTCGGCGGCTCCGGGAACGCAGGAGGAACAATAAAAATGGCCGCCGGGCCGCCATCTTCCCGGCCGCCCTCTTCCTTTACCCATGACTCTCCCGCCGGAAGGACGTATGCTGAGGACACGTCACCACAAGTAAACCGATACCCACGTAGGAAACAGGAACATTAGGATTCTCCCTACCCTCCAACCACCAAATACCTTACCATATATAGTTGTGAACCCACACCCCGAATACCTTATCTTTATATGGCTGTGAACCTATACCCTGTCTTAACCCAAATAAAAGACCCACTCGATCCCCTCCCGGGTGTGACTTCCCTGACTCTCCTCTCCCGAGTCTCGGAACTTCCCCCAAGAGCGCCTTTAATAAACCTTGCCTTGCACCTATCTTGCCTGGTGTCGTATGTATCTCGCCTATAAAACGTTACAGTTATTAGCATTATTATGGATGTGTATAAGGTTCACATAAGTTATGGAGACATTAAGGACTTTAACAACCAGAGACTCAGCAAGATTCCCACTTTTAGGACTATTACCCAGAAATAAAACATTCACATACATAAAGATGTATGTGTAAGGGTACTTCTCATGGCATCTCTTGAGATAGTAAAACCAGAAATAACCTGACAGTCTACCAGTAAAGGAACTGTTACGTTAGGATGGAATGTTCCATGTCCATGCCTTGGAGCAAATAGCACATCCTAAAAAAACAGAGCTGATCTATGGGGACTGACTTGTACAGCTGTACAGGACATATTCTGAAGCAGATTGCAGAGCAAGATGCCTACCAAGTCTCCCTGTGTGTTCATATATGCTTGTGTGTATGCGTATAAACTTAGAAAAACACAGAAGGATGTATGTTAATTAGCAGCTGCTCCTTTTACAGTGGGTGAGAAATTTAAAAATTATTACTTTTTAGATCATACACATTTGCACTGCAACAACCTTTGGCATTTAAAACACGTGAAAGAATTTGAGTTGTGCCGGGTAAGACGAAAGAAGTCTGAGGGTCAGAGCTGAGAGGGGAGGATCTGGGGAGAGGGATGGCAGAGGGACCCACAGCTTGGGGTAAGGCCAGGTAAGAAAGCAGAGGGAAAATTTCCTTGGCTGGCATGGAGATTTAACAAAAATAGGGTTAAAATAAAGTATTGGACGCTTCTAGGAATAGCAGACTCATCAGGATTGTATGTAATTTTTACCCTCTCTTTTGATTCCATGACAATTAAATTTTGGGGCCCTTGTCTGCTTTACCAGGCAGGGGAAGGGAATACCAATTGTGTGTTTGGTTCCATTTGCCCACCTGGTTGGGGAAAGTTCCAAATGTTCCTGGTTCTTACGTCAGAAACAGCTTCATTTCTATCCTGGGGGCGCAGTGTGGGGAGAAGACACCAGAGATGTGTAGGAGTTTCACACCCAATCTCCTCCTTTCCCTCGGTCTCTCAGATGGACATTCCAGACATCACTGGGATAGTTTCTTCTTCCGGGAAGTCCACTCTTCTTAAGCCTCTGGATTTTCTCCAGAACAGCAGAAACTCTGGAAGACTTGGAAAGCAACTGCCATTATTGTTGGGAGACTGGCGAGAAGGAAAGTTAGAGCTTCGGGCTCCATGCCTTGGTTAGATGGCATTTGTGCGGCTCCTCTGAGCAAGAACAAGATCCATCTTCATACTTCTGGGAAGCCTGTTGTAGTGTCGGCAGTGGGGTCTAAAGCTCGACTGACATTGTGGACGGGTCTGCAAAAGCCAACAAGGAACATGACCATGGCCTTGATCTGACCACTCCGTCCTCATTAAATTACTCTGAATTATATACTTGTGTCTCCATTTCTTTACTTTGCAAAAAGATGAAATTTTAGGTCCCTGTGCATTATTTCCACCTTTATTTTCTAGGATTATATGAATGAAGCCACGACCAGAAGGGGGACAAGCCACACGTTAAGAATGATCCTTAAAAATGGCAAGCTTACATCTGTATCCTTTTGAATGCATCATGAGTCAAAATGAGGTGGAAAAATTAGGTAAGTAGGATCAGAGATGTACTCTGGAGGCCTAGCTCAGGTTGGTGTCCACAGCTTGTCCCCTAGGGAACTCCTAACACTTGGGAGTAGGTTCTGGACATGGTGTGGGTGTCCTGGGCCTTCCCTGGATGTTGTGAAGGTGGGCTTGCCTTCCGTGGCTTCTTTCCTGACTCAGCCTTGTCTTTCTGGCCCTGGATCCAGGATTATACAACGTTGACTCCCCCTGGGAAAGCAGAAATCACTTTCATGGTGATTCCACTCATTTGTGGAGTTCACTGGGGGAGGTCAGAATCCTTGTAATGATCGCCATTAACCATACATCCTGCACCCCTCACGAGTCAGTCCCTGTAAGAGCCTCCTTGTTCTGTTTCATAGGTGCAATTTTGTCCAAGGTAAGGAGTGTACATGACTAAGTCAACTGTCCCTTTATTGATGGACTTTTAGGTTATTTCTGGAACAGCTCTGTGCAAGAACTGAGTGTTCAGCAGTGAATTAGACAGCTGAGATCTCTGTCCTCATAGAATTCCCCTAATAATAATAATAATAACTATTATAATTTCAATTTTAATGATAATCACAATTGACATTATGTACTGGAAAATATATATAAATAATTCAATCTTCCCAGCATATAATTCTCATGATAACTGTACACATTTATTCCTCTAACAGCCCTATGAAGAGGGTGGTATTATCATTATTCTCACTTACAGAGGAGTAAACTTAGCCAGAGACATGTGGACTCAGGCAAAAGTAGGGATTTAAAATTCTTTTGATGCCCTTGGAACTTGCTTGTTATGTCCCCAAATGATTCCTTGTGACCCTGAGGAAATAGCACACCATGGAGAACTGGGGGGTACCTCAGAATGAGGGCATTGGAAGGGGTTTATCTTGGTAAGATGCAGACTTGTGTGAGCTGATTTGGGGGAAAGCAGGAGTTTTCCCAAGACAACAAGGATGAGCTGTCACCTGCGTTTTGATGGTTTTCTTTAAAAGTGTGTCATTCCACCTTCCAGACCTGCGGCTCAGAGGCCCAGGAGTGATCCACACTGATAGTGCCTGGGGTGCCTCAGTCCCTGAATATTCCCGGAAGTGGCTGACCCTGACCCATATTTGCTCAGCCTGAAGGTCTGGCACTGACCTTGGATAGAGGAGTAGTGGTGGGGGCAGGGCACGTGTGCGGAGAGAGTTTTGTGGCCCAGGTTTCTACAGTAACTTATTGACATACAATTAACATAGAGTAAAACGCAAAATCTTAAGTGTATAGCTCTGTAACCTCCAGGTAGATAAAGATCTGGAGCATTTCCAGGGCGCCTGGGTGGCTCAGTCGGTTAAGTGTCTGCCTTCAGCTCAGGTCATGATTCCAGGGTCCTGGGATGGAGCCCCACATCCGGCTCCCTGCTCACCGGGGAGCCTGCTTCTCCCTCTGCCTCTGCCTGCTGCTCTGCCTACTTGTGCTCTCTCTCTCTCTAATAAATAAATAAAACCTTTAAAAAATAGCAAATTTAAAAACAAGATCTGGTGATTTCCATCACTTCCCAAATTTCTGCTGCATCTCCCCAAAGGGAACTGAATCCAGACTTCTGGCAGCATAGACTAATTTCGTCTGTTCTTGAACTTCATGGAGTGAGACCCAATAGTGTATGTTTTGTGTCTGGCTTCTTTCATTTAGCATGTTTTGAAGATCCATGCATGTTACATATCAATAGTTCATCCATTCATTCTTTCGTTTTTGTTTTTGATTGCTGAGCACTATAACATTTTATAAATATACTATCAAGGGGCATTTTATTTTATTTTATTCATTTATTTTTTCTATGAGGCATTTTATTTATTTATTTATTTATTTATTTATTTATTTATTTAAAAAGATTTTATTTATTTGACAGAGAGAGACACAGCGAGAGAGGGAACAGAAGCAGTGGGAGTGGGAGAGGGAGAAGCAGGCTTCCTGCCGAGCAGGGAACCCGATGCAGGGCTCCATCCCAGGATCCTGGGATCACGACCTGAGCTGAAGGCAGATGCTTAGCAACTGAGCCACCCAGGCGCCCCCCACATGGGGCATTTTAAACTCCATCTCCCTTGTTCTGCTTAATCCATGGACTTCGCAGCCCAGGCACTTACCTTTGGTAGCAAAATGAAAGGAAATCTAAGGACCAAGACCTCATGAGGCCAAGTTTAACATTTTCACTTTCCTGGGAAATCGTGACCATTTTTACATTATCTCTTCATTTATTCATGGGCCCCTTTGCGGCTTTGACTCAGAGCGGTAGCTCCTGACCAGGACTAGTGTCCTGCTACTCAGAACACTACCGGCCTTCTCTGTAAAAACTGACAAGGATGAGAAAGCAGAACACCTGCCCCCATCTCTGAACTCAGCTGCAAGGGGAGATGTTGAATCTGCTCTTTTCCCCCAGGGCAAGAGGAGAAACTGCTTCAGGCCCCAGGATGTGAGCTGAACCCTGGGCCACCGGAGCTGAAGGTCCTGCTTGTAGGCAAGCGTGGAGCTGGGAAGAGTGCAGCTGGGAACAGCCTTCTGCGGAATCGAGTCTTTAAGACCAAATTCAGCAAAGGGTCAGCCACCCAGAGGTTTGTGTCTGCGAGCAGAATCTGGAGAGAGAGGAAAGCTGTGATCACTGATGCTCCAGACATCTCGTCTTCAAGGGACCTTAAAGCGGAGCTGCAGAGACCTGCCCTTGGGTGCCCCCTCGCCCTCCTGCTGGTAATGCCGCTGGGCTCCTTCACCGAGAAAGATAAGGCGGTCCTGGACGCCACCAGGCCAGATTCGGAGACAAATTTGTGAAGTACCTGATCATTCTCTCCACCAGGAAAGAAGACCTCGGGGATCAGAATCTACGGATGTTCCTGAAACACAGAAATAAAGCTCTCTACCACCTCACTGACGTGTGCAGTGACCGGTACTTCGTCTTCAACTGCTGAGTGACGAGGGAAGAGGAACAGAGCCAGGCAGACGAGCTCCTGCAAACAGTTGTGGGCATTGCAACAGAATGGGGGCAGGCCCTGCAGCTTCACAGGGGAAGGTACACAGCGTCTAAAATCATTTTCTAGATGCGAGTTTTTTCCAATCTCTTCTTCTCCCCACAGTGTATCTGTTGCCTGCGGCTCAAGACTCAGTGCTCATGATGAGATAGATGGTTCTGGAAAGTTGGTTTACTCTTCTCTTCCTCTCAAGCCCACTCTGACACTCTCCCTCCTTCTCCCTCTCTTGACTTCTTGGTTCCTTACTCTTCACTCGCTGGAGAGGGGAGGCCATTCTGAAGAGACGAGGATGAGGACTGGCAGCCCGAGTCCTCACACGGCATTAGGTGGGTTTCTCCGCCCAGCCACACCACCCACGGCTCTAGCAGACGTCCCCGGGCACTCGGTGCTACATGCTCATTGCCCTGAGCTGACATTCTTCCAAGTCAACATGACTCACCCGTTGCCTTCACTTCAAACGCCCTCCCCTGAGAAGAACACAGATTCAGAAGATCGTGTCTGCTCAGGAGCCCTTGCACAGTCCTCACGGAGGGCCGGGTGCTCGGGAGCCCTTGCACGGTCCTCACGGAGGGCCGGGTGCTCGGGAGCCCTTGCACGGTCCTCACGGAGGGCCGGGTGCTCGGGAGCC
>NC_081560.1:5771687-5952570 GCF_022355385.1 Mustela nigripes | reverse complement strand
GGCTCAAGAAGCGGAGACATGCAGGGAGGTCCGGAGAGTCTGTGTGGAGAAAGCCCCGTTTGTAATGGACTTTGGAGAGTGGGCAGGGTTCGGGCGGCTGGCAGAAAGCTGGGAGACACCTCAGGGAAAACTCCAGCAGGGCCCCTACCCCTCGAGGGGCCGGCCAAGGGAGCAGCCCTGATGGACACGGAGGGTTCACACCTCTACAGGACATGGGACGGCCATCATAGACCCGATCATGGAGGTCTTTGAGAACCACCCGCTCTGAGGGTGTGGAAGCAGGGACTGAAATCCGTGACAAATGTGAGACTGTTGGAAGATGGATCTAGAATCCTGTAAGCATAACTATGAGACGGTGGGTTCAGGATACGCAATGCAATAATTTGCCCTAGAAGAGCACGGGGTAGGCTTTCCTTCCTCTCTGTTGTAAGGTGAATATGGGTACATCGGCCAAGAACGTATGATGGAGAGAACAGTGAAAAGGCCAGTGCAGAAGAGAAAGACCACAGTACAGGTGGAGAGTCATAAGGAGCCCCCACGAGCTCCCACTGCCAGGTCTCTAGCATCTGTCATTCAATTTTTAGGGACATCTGTTCTCCATCATTACCACACAAAACAGCGTGAGTGTGTGTTTGTTATTATAACCACGAAGTGCCTTTTGACGCATCAGTGAAAAACACAATTCAGTTTAATGTGGTTTTAATGAGAAATGAATCTTTGGTGATCCAAATGAAGGAACGAGGAATCTGTCAATGGTATATGTAGTTGCTTTTTCACGAACAGTCAATTCCGTGGAGCAATTTCTCCAACGCAGCAAGGAGATTGTGCGGCAGGTAGCATTCGTCGGCAATAGGAAGACATCATTGCAGCAGGAACAGAAGACCAAGGGATGAGATCTGGAGTCTAGACGGTGGGAAGTAAAGGCAGGGTCCCTCACAAGGTGCCAGGGAGTCAGAGAAGTTACCAGAAGGAGGGGGTGAATTCAGAGGTAGGAACAGTGCCAGGTCGTGGGTGTGCACAGGGCAGAGATGGTGGTCCAAGTCATGCTTCTCATGCCCAGAGCGCGTGTCCGGAACCATGCTTGGGGAGAGAGCTGCTGCGTCAGAGGGTGGCCCGAGTGCTCTCCGAGCATCCTCTGCCATGGCATCTGGCAGCGCTTTGAAAACTGCCCCCAGATCAGCCCGTGGTCATCCATATTTCCTGCTTTCTTTTCAACAGAGACCCTGAGCACTGTGCTAGTGGGGAGGAGCGGCACTGGGAAGAGCGCCACCGGGAACACCATCCTTGGGGACCTCGACTTCCACAGGGGATGACCTCGTTGTGCCAGAGCAGCAAGAGGATGGGGGCAGGCTGCAGATGGTGGTTGTGGACACGCCTTCACTCTACCTGACGACCAGTGCGGAGGGAGGTCTGTCCCAGCTGGAGGAGGAGGTCAGAGGCTGTTTGTCCTGTTGTGAAGAAGGGAACAAGGTTCTGGTCCTGGTGTTCCAGCTGGGATGGTTCACTCAGGAGGACAAAAGGGCAGTGAAGGACTTGGAGAGCATTTTCGGAGAGGAAGTACACAACGTGCTGTTCACTTGGAAGGAAGATCTTGAGTCAGGGGACCTGAAGAGTATGTGCAGAACACAGATAACAAAACTCTTAAGAACATCATTAAAAGGTGTGTGGGGGAGGGCCGAGTCTGTGCTTCTAATAACAGAGAAATGGGCCAAACCAGGGAAAACCAGGCAACAGATCTTCTGGAAATGGCTGATAAGCTGATAAAGAGCCACGGAGGGCAGGGGGTCCCCACGAATGGGAGAAAGTCAGCAAAATCATTAAAAATGCCCAGGAAGGGGACACCTGGGTGACTTAGTGGGTTAAAGCCTCTGCCTTCAGCTCAGGTCATGATCTCAGGGTCCTGGGATCAAGCCCCGCATCGGGCTCTCTGCTCGGTGGGGAGCCTGCTTCCCCCTGCCCCTCTGCCTGCCTCTCTGCCTACTTGTGATCTCCGTCTGTCAAATAAATAAATAAAATCTTTTTTAAGAAATGCCCAGGGAAAGCACAAGCCCACAGATTTACTGAAGAATTTGAAGGAGATTTTATCGTAGGCAGCAGACGTGCGTGGGGGTCTCTCTAAGGTAGAGCCACCCTCACTTGGGGATGGAACGCGGTAGGGCTGGTGGGGTGGGGGAAGGCTCCAGGACCCTGGCAGGCACGTGCAGCTCAGCCCATGTTGCTTCAGCTCTTTGTGGGTAAACAAATCATCAGGTTCCTCTCTAAAGGAGAAAGAAGAAATTAGGTGGGGGAATTCTAGAAAGAGGCTTCAGAGATTCGGTGATTTTGAGGGTCAGAATTAAGTCACATGAATCACCTCACCTGCGTCCGTAAAGTGGCTTCAGGACAGACAATGTGACCAAGGCCAAGGCCAGCCTGGGGTCAAATACAGAAACCTGCCCAAGGACGGGGGGATGCAGATCCAGACAACTCCTGGCATGGCAGAATGGAGAAGCTGGACTCCCCCACCCCACCAGCCCTACCGCGTTCCGTCCCCAAGTGAGGGTGGCTCTACCTTAGAGAGACCCCCACGCACGTCTGCTGCCTACGATAAAATCTCCTTCAAATTCTTCAGTAAATCTGTGGGCTTGTGCTTTCCCTGGGCATTTCTTAAAAAAGATTTTATTTATTTATTTGACAGACGGAGATCACAAGTAGGCAGAGAGGCAGGCAGAGGGGCAGGGGGAAGCAGGCTCCCCACCGAGCAGAGAGCCCGATGCGGGGCTTGATCCCAGGACCCTCCTCGAGCCCCTGCTACACCCCCTCCCCCAAGATGACTCAGGGCCAGCAGGTTCCTTTCCTCACCAAGGGGCTGTTCCTTAGTGCTCCCTTCTTTCCAGGCCTGAATGGAAAGTGGGACCCTGTCAACTCTTCTTTCTTGTCCCTTAGGAAATAAACATGAGTCTGGGAGGTTTCAAAAGACTTTATTGCTAATCCTCGCCGTGAAATAGAGCAGGACAAAACTCAGACACATGGTGAAATTGCCAAGATTAGCCAATATTGCAGATTTCCAGAATTCTTTTTTTTTTTTTAAGATTTTATTTATTTATTTGACAGACAGAGATCACAAGCAGGCAGAGAAGCAGGCGGGGGGCGGGGGGGGGGGGAAGCAGGCTCCCCGCTGAGCAGAGAGCCCGGTGTGGGGCTCGATCCCAGGACTCTGGGATCATGACCTGAGCTGAAGGCAGAGGCTTTAACCCACTGAGCCACCTAGGTGCCTCAACTTCCAGAATTCTAAGTAGGCGTCTAGATTGCCTCTAGAAAAGTTTATTGAAAATTCCTTTGTCCTGGGTGATGGACATTGGAGAGAGTATGTGTTGTAGTGAGCACTGGGTGTTGTATGAGACTCAGGAATCACTAACCTGTACCCCTAAGACAAATAATACATTCTATGTTGATTAATTGAATTTAACTAACTAAACTTTTTAGAAAAGAAAACTCCTTTGCACTTTTCTCTTTTTTTAATCCCCAAGGGTTAGAAATTAGGGTAAAGTTCAGAGAGCTCAAAGAATAATGTCTTGAACACATTAAGGGCTTATTGAGTCTCACGTCAGGAAGTCCACGGGGAGGGAGTGTGAGGCCGCTGTGGCCTCCACGCTTCCAGCTGCTTCTTGGGTCTGAGATGGGGGTATCCCGCTGAGGCTGAGCGGACAATGGTGAGGGCTGCTTCGTGTGGGCAGTAAGCAAGGGGAGAACTGTGGGGTCTGCCCCCAGGTAAGCGGTCGGATGTTATCACCGTGAACTGTTCTGTGTATGCTTTGAGAACAGGATCTGTCATCTGCTATTGCTTTTTGAAGGTATCAGCTGCCCTCAAGTTTAACCTCTTCATCAGAGCCCGGACTGTCGCCATTAATACTGTTGTACTCTCCCTAACCCTGTATGTGACAAGTTCTGGAAAATGTGTGTATAAATACATTCATTTGAATGAAATAATGAAGGTGAATTATTCAATAAATTCACGTCCTCCTGGTTGCTATTTTTCTGACTTGGGGGAAGAGCCCGCCGCCATGGAGAGGCAATGCAGATGTTTATAGACACCTCGATTTTGGGGAGGTTTTTGTGTCTTTGGTGCATGAGGACCTTCGGAGTGAGTGACAGCTCAGGAACCCCGCAGTCCAGGCATTTCAGTTTAGCAGGACAAATATGTTAGAACCAGGAGCATGGGAGCAATAAAGTCTAGAAGGCATTTTGTGCCTCTTCCCAGAACTTCCCTTTTGTTGGAAGGCAGGCACAGAGCCCAGGGCACTACCCGTGGCATTGGGAGCTGCATTAGGTGACGGATGTGTGGGCTAAGCCGTGGGACATCTTCTCCCAGCTGGGACCTAACATCCATCTCCCCTTTCCTTTAGGACCACATTAGAGGGGTGGGACATTATGTTGGTTCCCCTGGGGGGCACCTGCTGGGAGTTAGGAGTACAAGAGGTTTCTCTGGGGGCAGGGGACAAGGTAATAGCTGTTAAAGGCTGAAGAGGAAGCAGAACGGGGCTGAGAGCTTTCCTACTGTGATGCAGATCTGACACTTGCCCAAGGAAAGTGGGCAGGCGCTGCTTGATGGGGAGAGCAGCACCCTGGACCAGCCGGGGCCACCTAAATAGGGAGTTCTAGGGCAAAGACTGGTGCATAGCGACAGCGTTCTGCAAGGACAGACACTGGCGGCTCCTGGTGCTCAGCCCTGGGCTGGGGGCTGCCTGGGAAGGGCATGGCTTTGGCCCAGAAGCTGAAGTAGGTCCTGAAAGGGTTGCAGCTGGAGGCTGCCGGCTAATTGTCCTCCTTGGAGCAGAGTGAAGTTTTCCTTCTTTTCTTTTTTCAATGCTGCATGTTAGATCCCCGGAAGTTACTCATCTTATAGCCGGGAGTTCGCACCCTTGGACTAAAACCTCCCACCCCCTACCTCTCCAACCAGCTCCCAACAACCACCATCCTACTCTGTTTCTTCAAGTTGGACTTTTTTTTAGATTCCACGTGTAAGTGAGATCATAGAGTGTTCGTCTGTCTGACTGATTTCACTGAGCGTAATGCCCTCAAGATCCATCCATCCTGTGACAAAGGACAGGATTTCCTTTTCTTTTTTTTAAATGGCTGAAGAATATCCCATTGTCTCTATACACTAGGCTTTCTTCATCCACTCGTCTGTGGACAGGCACTGAGGTTGCTTCCACATCTTGGCTTTGTGAATAACGCGCAGTGAACATGGCGGGGACGGGGTGTGCAGAATTCCTTCAAGATCCTGATTGGCTTTTCTTTGGCTATTCACCCAGAAGTGGGACTGACGGATCACGTGGTAGTTCCCTTTTTAATTTCTTTCTTTTTTCAAAGATTTTATTCTGAAGTCATCTCTACACCCAACATGGAGCTCGAACTCATATCCCAGTTACTAAGAGTCGCGAGCCCCACTGATGGAGCCAGCCAGGCAGCCCTATTTTTAATTTCTTGAGGAACTCCTATACTGTTTGCTTCAGTGGCTCCACAAATTTACGTCCCCGCCACAGTGTGTAGAGTTCCCTTTTCTTCACTTCCTCGTGGACACCAGTTATCGCTTGTCCCTTTGATAACAGCCATTCTCACACATGTGAGGTGGTATCTCATTGTGGTTTTGATTTGCATTTCCCTGGTGATCAGGGACATTGAGCATCTTTTCATGTATCTGCTGGCCATTTGTATGTCTTCTTTGGAAAAATATTGTTTCAGGACCTTTGTCCATGTTTTAATCAGATTGCTTTTTGTTGGTGTGTGGGTTGAATTGTATGAGTTCCTCATAAACTTTGGATAGTAACTTCTCAGATATATCGTAAGCAAATATTTTCTCCCATTCTGTATGTCACTTTCTCATTTTGTTAATTGCTTCTTTGGCTGTGCCAAAGCTTTCTACTTTAATATTATCCCACTTGTCTGTTTACTTTAGTTGTTTGTGCCAAAAAAATTATTCCCCTGACCAGGATCAGGGAGTATTTCCCTGAGCTCTCGTCCAGTGGTTTTACCATTCTGGGTCACGAATTTAAATCTTTAATTCACTTTGAGTTAATTTTTGAATAATATGAGAGTCTAATTTCATTCTTTTGCATGCAGATATGTGGTATCCCAACACCATTTACTGAAGAGATGATCATTTCCCCATTGATTCTTGGCTTCCTTGTCAAAGATTACTTGACTAAATTTTCTTTTTTTTTAAATTTTAAAATATTTTATTTATTTGTCAGAAAGAGAGAGAGAGAGAGAGAGCATAAGCAGGGGGTGCGGCAGACAGAGGGAGAAGCAGACTCCCTGCTGAGTCAGGAGCCCGATGCAGGACTCAATCCCAGGACCCTGGGATCATGACCTGAGCCAAAGGAAGACACTTAACCAACTGACCCATCCAGGCATCCCTTGACTAAATTTTCTTGAAGGGAGAACCTTCGAGAGTGGTGCACCTTCGTAGCTGTCACACCTGGCTGGCATGCTCCCTGCAGAGCCTTTTGTTCATATGTTTTCAGAGATCAGCTCCTGCAGGTTTCCACTGGGCCTCTCTTCCTGTGAGACAACTACAAGAGGAAGATTTCTAGGATGACCTGTGGCCCTTGTCACTGCATTCAACCTTGGGCTGCGTGCAACTCACAGTCTTCCTCCTCCACTGTCCCTTCTCATTTCCCTTGCCTTGGCTTTCATTTCTGTTTCTGTCTGTGTGACCCACAGTCTGGTTCCTACGGATCTGAGACCCTGGTAAGGTGCTAAGAGTCTCTCAAACATATGTGCCTTAGCAAGACCACTAAAGGCAGGCCATGAGTTGCTCATCCTGCCCATTCAGTGAGGTATATAGTGGGCTGGCTCCCAGATGGGAATGACCTTGCCCCACAGGGTAGGTTTGGCAATCTCTAGAGACATTTTTGGTTGTCACAACAGGGGGTTGCTACTGGCATGTAGTAAGCGGGGGCCAGAGAAGCTGTTAAATGTCCTACACTACACAGGACAGTCTGCCTAACCAAAGATGATCGGGCCCCATCCGCCAGTAGGACGCAGACGAGAGACCCTGATGGAGAGATCAAGGTGGCGTATTGAAGGATGTCCAGATGTTCCAGCTGTCTCTGGAGTAGACAGTGGGAGAAGTAACTTCTAAGGAGGTGGTTTTTCCCTATTCACAGTGTTTCCATTGCCCGAATGCCCTGCACATGTACCTATTTGTCACATGGGGTCATCCGATGTCCCTAGCCTCCCCCCAAGCCTCTCCTTCCTCATGGGGACCCCTTTCACTTCCTCTTCTCGCTCTTCCTGCCCTGGGAAAGACCTTGTGCAGACGGTGGCATGTGTGGTGAGTTTCACTTCCAGAGTGAAAAAAAAAAAAAAAAGTGTGCTGATGACGAAGATAGAAAATCTGGGAAAAAACTCATCTTCCTATCGTATCATTACAACGGTTAGTGCCATGGACCCATGGGCCCAGCTTTCCCCGTTGCTACGTGACGCTTCTCCCCAGCAGACAGAGACATCAGCACAGCTCACCCTCCAGTTTTCCAGGAGGGACAACGAGATGCTAACAAGGAGCCTTCGTGGTTATAATTCTTGCATTTATTTCTGAGAACAGACACAAGATGTGCTTACCAGATGGGTGTGAGATCTACCTGTGAACAACATGATACTTCAGCTACAAACATTTCCTGTTTTCCTCTTCTTATCTAACCCCGTCTTCGTAAATGCTAGTGGGTGCTTAAAGTGAGGTCATTTACATCATGAATGTTTTCCTAGAGTTCACTCTTCCTGCTTAAGCGGTCCTCCAGAGCCCCTGCAAGTTCTTGCTTGTTTTCCTCAGGTGTATTTCTGAGGTTCCCCAAAGGATGAATTATATAAGCTCCTGAAAATGTCTGTGACCTGCCACGTGGTACTTGCCTTGCTTTTCTTCTTTTCCTGATATGAATCCTCTGCTGAGTAACTGCCTGGAAGGCCCTGTTATCATCAGGCATGATTTTCAGACTTACTGGTCACCAAGTCTTCAGGTTCTCAATATTGCCATGTCTACTGGGGACTGGAACATCCGCCAAACACCTCCGGTGTTTCTTCTGGGCAACGAGGTTCTTGTGGGCACCACTGCTGACTCCGCTGGCGACTCACCCCCTTTCTCCCCAGGTTACCTACATTGGAAACAGTGACACACTCCACTGAGGCCCACGCCAAGAACTGGACTTAGACAAAAATCCTCAACAAAATACTAGCAAATTGAATACAACAACTTATAAAAAGAAGTGTAGACCATGAGAAGTAAGGACCATCTAGAAATATGTATACCTGGGATTTAACCCTTGGGAATACAAGATTGGTTCAATGCGTAAATATCCATCAGTGTGTTTTATCACATTAATAGAATGAAGGACATGATTATCTCAATAGGTACAGATAAAACATTTGACAAGAGCCAAACCCATGTATGATGAAACACTCAATAAACTAGGAAGAAATACAATCATGGTGTACTTCACAACTGTCCAAATTCCTTGGTAGTTTAAGCAAAGATGTTTATTCTATGGCCTCCATGTAACTCTCCGCTCACAATTCTTACTCTTATGGTCACACCCCAGGGTCCTGTCCTCCTGCCGCAGCCCTCCTCTCCTCCCCAGACACACACGCATGCTGTGGATGGCCGCTCCAACTCATCACTTAGATTTAAGATCCATCTTATATCTCATATGCGAGAAGCCCAACACGGGGCTTGAACCCACTATCCTGAGACCAAGACCTGAGCTGAGATGAAGAGTCGGACACTTAACCAACTGATTCATCCAGGTGTCCTACATCTCATATTCTTTTCTTTTCTTTTTTTTTTTCCCAAAGATTTTATTTATTTATTTGACAGAGAGAGAGATCACAAGTAGGCAGAGAGGCAGGCAGAGAGAGAGGAGGAAGCAGACTCCCCGCTGAGCAGAGAGACCGATGTGGGGCTCGATCTCAGGACCCTGAGATCATGACCTGAGCAGAAGGCAGAGGCTTAACCCACTGAGCCACCCAGGCGTCCCCCACACCTCATATTCTTGAGTAAAGTTTTCTGACCGAGCCAAGGCTGACTTAAGCGCCTCTCCTGTTTCATTCCGTGACATTCTCTGCATACCCAGACCCACGGCTTCCTATTTCTTGCCTCTATATCTAAGTACATTATAAAATCCTCGGTGACAGGAACTCCTTATTGTTAAGTCACATTCCAGCACTTGATATGTCCAAGGCCTACAGTTTTTAATTTGTCACTCAGACGTCAGTCAGCTTTGCCCCACTCCTTGGTGAATGGTTACATTTGGTCCAGCCTGTCATTGCATAATGCGTGAGGGCTCCAGTGCCCCCTGCTATTTCTGAGTTCCCCTCACTTCTCCCTCAGCCTTTTCTGTTTCCTCATTTCTATGAAATTATGCACTGTTTCTGTTTCAGGCTATGCCCCCTGAAAGCCGAAAACGCAGTGTTAGTGTTTCTTTTTAAAAAACTGTCTTCGAACACAATTATTCATACTCAGATTTTTCTTTCTGTTTTTAACTCAAGGAACTGTACTGGGCTGTGCCGAGTACAAGAGTGAGCTCCCGGCCTTCCTCTCTCATTCTGATCGCTCCCTTCGCTTTGCTCTCCTCCCTTTAAAAAAAAAATTTTTAAGATGCTTTTACTAATGTATATGAGATCCTGTCCCTTCCTGGACAACAATGGCATTTCTCTTCCAGTCTGCCAAGCTTTGATGAACAAAAGCCCCTCACTAGTACCCTCCCCCAACCCAGCAACCCTGTCCTGCATTATACTGAATGGTAGGAAAAGTCAATCTATTTATTTATTTTTAAAAGATTTTATTTATTATTTATTTAACAGACAGAGATCACAAGTAAGCAGAGAGGCAGGCAGAGAGAGTGGGGGAAGCAGGCTCCCTGCTGAGCAGAGAGCCCCATGCAGGGCTCAATCCCAGGACCCTGGGAACATGACCTGAGCCTAAGGCAGAGGCTTTATCCCACTGAGCCACCCAGACGCCCTGGAAAAGTCAATTTAATAAACTTAATTTAAAATTAAAAAATTTCCCACATATTCAGAATATTGGATAAAGTTTAGGCAAACATCGAGTGTGGACCCAAAAATGTGCAGGGAGCGCCATCCAGTTCAGCAGAAGACACCTTTGCACTGATTCTTGCCTCCCGCTCGTTTGCTATGAACAGTGAAAAGACTCGGCTCAGCTCTTGCAGAGGGGTGTCTCTCTTGGAAGCTTCTCCAGCTGTGCTTGTTTCTGGCTGTTTGCTCGTCTCTGCCAGTTATTTGGCTCTTGTGATGTGGGCTGAGAGATGTTTTATGCTATGGTCTTGCTTTGCGGCTTTTGACCTCATTCTTCCTTTGCCTTTTCGGAGCGGTTTTCCGTAAGGGGTCATTACTTGGCTCTCGTGGTTTCACGTTCTGGGCGTCTTCTCGTGCAGGTGGACCGCAAGGACTTGTTTTGTCAGCTGGGGTCCTGAAAGTCAGTCCCACGTTGGCTCTTCACTAGGGACTTTGCTTAGAACTGCTTGAGAAGTTACTGATTTCACCGGAGATACTATGTCCGAAGCTTTCTGCTAAGAACGCAGCCGTATTTCTGCGTTTGATGGCCCGGTGCTCTTGCGCAGGAAGGCACTTGTATAATGCAAAATCTTGCGTCCATTCTTAGTACACAGCCGCTATGCTGTGCTCCTTCCTCATCGAGGCCCCAAGCAAACTTTGTAACATTAGAGGCTACTGGTGAACTGAAGGACTCAGACGGTGGTTCTAGGTCTGGTACACACGGGGGCCTGGTATATGCTATCTAAGCTCTCCGGCCTCAGGGTCCGCTCTTGTCAAAAAATCAGTTTTCTGTGTTGGAGAGAGCTGGAGTCCCTGACATCCCGGGAATGGACGGAGGAGGCTGTCACCGGTGCCCCAGGGATGTGAGCCGCGGTGTGCCCGGCATCCTGGAAGGCCTGTTCTCACACGGCCTGGAAGGTGTCTGCCCAGACCAGGCAGCCACTCTCAGATGTTTTACCAAGGGGCTTAATGACACAGTTGAGCTGATCATGCCCAGAGGTTGGCCAAGCCGGCACACGGGCAGAGGGGGACCATTCGTCCATTCTTGAGCAAAGTCATCTCCGCGCAAGGTGAAAAGGAGTGAGTGTTGGACACATACTCAGTAGGGAAAATATTCTCCCCTCTTCTCTTCAACGTCAAAGGAGGTTGGCTGGGGGCACCTGGGTGGCTCAGTGGGTTGGGCCGCTGCCTTCGGCTCAGGTCATGATCTCAGGGTCCGGGGATCGAGTCCCACATCGGGCTCTCTGCTCAGCAGGGAGCCTGCTTCCCTTCCCCCTCTCTCTCTGCCTACTTGTGATCTCTCTCTCTCTTTCTCTGTTGAATAAATAAATAAATAAATCTTTTAAAAAGAAAAAAAAAAAAAGGAGGTTGGCTTTGGCAATGGGTAGAAAAAAAGAGGAAATCAGTTTTTACCACTTACTTTTCCATCCTTCGTGACAGAGTCTTGAGTGTCTTCCAAACGCAGCAAAGTCCCTTTCCAGCCTTAGACTTTGACACGGGAGGGACATACATCAATAAGGGCTTTGCTCAGGTTCCGTGATGGTTTAGGGAGTCGTGAAGCTGCTAGCACAGAGAAGAAGACATTTCTGGTACCTTCTATGACTGATTACTGGCTGGATTTCATTGTGGCCGGAGAATGCACTCCACAGAGTTTCAACTTTCTTGTATTCGTTGAGATTTGTCTTGTAGCCCAGGATGTGGTCCGTCCAGGCCTGTGTTGGGTGTGTACCCGAAAAGGATGTGTCCGCTCTGCTTGTTTCAATCAATATCAGTAGGATCCTGCTGATTGATGGTTTTATGGGGCCAATTCTCCTCGAACCTTGCTCATTTCTCATCGCTGCTCTGTCAGGGGTTGAGAAAGGGATCTGGAGTCTCTGAACAGAATTGTGGATGCATCAATTTTTCTTTCCATTCTTTCAGTTTTTGCTTCACGTGTTCCACCATTCTGTTTTTGGAAACAACACGTTTAGGATTGCTTTATTTCTTGATGGGCTGACCTTTTCATCATTGTCTAATGTCCATCCCTGGTTTTGGTAATTTTCTTTGTTCTGAAGGAGACTTTATTTGATACTAATATGGCCACTCTTTCTCTCCTTCGCATGTTTAATATTTGCACAATTTATCTTTTCTCATCCTTTTATTTTCAGCTTGTTTGTACAGTAACAGCCGAAATTACTTTTCTTGGAAGCAGCATATAGTTGGGTCATATGATTTAATCTACTCTTCAGTGTCTACCTTTTAATTTAGATCCCTACATTTAGTAGAATTAATTACTGAGGTTTTAGGGCATAAGTCCGCCATTTTTATTTTGGTTATTTCCTTTGTTCTCTCCCATGTTTTCACATCTTTATTTTCTCCTCTACATTCCTGTGGGTTACTGAACACTTTTATAATTCTATTTTGATTTTAATATAGTGTTTTTGTATTTATTCATTTATTTTAGTTTTTCTTTAAATTCCAAGTAGTTAGCATACAGTGGACTGTGGGTTTCAGGTGTACAAATTAGTGATTTGACACTTCCATACGATACCGGGTGCTCGTCGCAAGTGTACTCCTTAACCCCGTCACCTGCATCACCCGTGTCCCTCCCCCACACCTCCCTCCAGGAACCATTAGTTTGCTGTCTATAGCTAAGAGTCTGTTTTCTGGGGGCGCCTGGGTGGCTCAGTGGGTTAAGCCTCTGCTTTTGGCTCAGGTCATGATCTCAGGGTCCTGGGATCGAGCCCCACATCGGGCTCTCTGCTCAGTGGGGAGCCTGCTTCTCCCTCTCTCTCTGCCTGCCTCTCTGCCTACTTGTGATCTCTCTCTGTGTCAAATAAATAAATAAAATATTTTTTAAAAAGAGTCTGTTTTCTGCTTTTCCTCTCTCTTTTTTTCCCCTATGATCACTTGTTTTGTTTTTTAAATTCCACATACAAGTGAAATCAGATGGTATTTGTCTTTCTCTAACTGACTTATTCTAATTAGCATAATATTCTCTTGCTCCATCCAGATCATTGCAAATGGCAAGATTTCATTCTTTTTGATGGCTGAGTAATATTCCATTATATATATGAGCCCTATATATATGCTATTGTTGACAATGCTGCTATAAACATCAGGGTGTGGTAGCCCTTTGAATTAGTATCTTTGTGCTCCTTGGGTAAATACCTAGCATTTACCTAGCATGCTGAGTCAGGCTAGTTCTATTTTTAACTTTTTAGAGGAACCTCCACACTGTTTTCCAGAGTGGCTGCACCAGCTTGCATTCCCACCTGGTGTGAGAGGGTTTCCCTCTCTTCACATCCTCGCCAACACTTGCTGTTTCCTGTGTTGTTGATTTTAGCCATTCTGACAGGTGTGAGGCGATCGCTCATTGTCGTACTGATTTGTAGTTCCCTGAGAACGATGGAGCATGTTTTCATGGGTCTGTTGGCCATCTCTCTGTCTTCTTTGGAAAAACATCTATTCATGTCTTTTGCCTATTTTTTTTTTTAACAGGATTATTCAGTTTGGGGTGTTGAGTTTTAGAAGTTCTTTATATTTTGGATGCTACCCTTTTATCAGAGATGTCACTTGCAAATATCTTCTCCCATTCTGTCAGTTACCTTTTACTTTTATTGATTGTTTCCTTTGTTGAGCAGAAGCTTTTTATTTTGATGAAGTCCCCACTAGTTTATTTTTGCTTTTGTTTCCTTTGCCTCAGGAGACAGATCTAGTCAGACATTGTTACAGTCAATGTCAAAACGGTTGCTGCCAGTGTTGTCCTCTAGGATTTTGATGGTTTCCTGTCTCACATTCAGGTCTTTAATCCACTTTGAATTTAGTTTTGTGTATAGGGTAAGACGGTGGTCCACTTTCATTCTGCACGTGGCTGTCCAGCTTCCCCGACACCATTTGTCGAAGACACTGTCTTTTCTCCATTGAATATTCTTCCCTGTTTTGTCAAAGATAAATTGACCATACAGTTGTGGGGTCATTTCTGGGTTTTCTATTCTGTTCTGTTGATCTATGTGTCTATTTTTGCACTATAATACTTAGAACAACCACTGAAATAGTTTTTCAAAAAGAAACGCTATTTTAAAGTGTCCCTTTCTGAAAAGCTAATCAATTGTTTAGAGGTTGTTCTAGGTTATATTAATAAATATATAATATATATATATACATATATATTTATATATAAACTTACTTATATATAAACTTGCCACCGTCCGTTGGTGATATTTTACCAGCTAGAGTGAAGTGTATGAACTTAACCTCCCTTTACAACACTGAACCTCCCCTGTCTACAATATAATTGTCCTAAATTTATTTCTTCTACATAAATTTAGAGCCACATCAGACGATGTTGTGATATATTCTTCCATCATCAAACATAATTAGAACTCATTTTTGGTACTTTTTCTTCCAGGCATTCCAAGGTTCCTTCTTTTATTGTTTCCTTTCTGTTTCAAATCCTCCTCAGTCCTTTAGAGAAGGTCTCCTGGTGACAAATGCCCTTAATTAGTTTTCCTTCACCTGAGAATGCCATGATTCCCCTTTTATTCTTGAAGAACATTTTCTCTGGCAACAGAATTCTGGGTTGACAGTCCTTTTCTTTCAACACTTGAAAAATGCTTTGTCCCTCCCTTCTGACATCCATGGTTCCAGATGAGAAGTCTGGAGACGACCCTGTACCTCTCCAGGGTCTGCCACTTCTATAGCCCCTGTCTACAGAATGGTAGGGGCCAGGCACCCAGCCTCCATCCCACTATGTTTTTAGGGTCAGGGCGGGTATCTTTCCAGAGGCTTCCAGTCTGTCCTTATGTAGGATCACCTGGTGCCTGAATGTCACCCAGCTTCACTGTGGGCCTCAGCTTGCTTTGGTTTTATCCACAGCTTCCCCTTTGGGACTGATGTCCTTCCTAGGTCATTACTGCCACTACTGGGCCATCCTTAGAGAAGGGTGAATTGGGGGCAGCCCACACTCCCTTACTGCCCTGCCTACTCACATCTATGTGCGACCCGCCATTTCCTCTCCTGGAAAGGCACAAACACGTAATTCTTGCGTGTGGACCAGGCTTAACGAGAGAGAATCACAATGTGAAGGATGTTCAGTAGGCTCTTGAACAATGTTAGTGTGAATGGCGTGGGTCCACTCTGATGCGAAATTTAAAAAAAAAATACATACTGTACAGCACTGTGTGGGGCATCTCCTGGCTCAATCATTGGAGCATGTGGCTCCTGCTATCAGGGTTGTGGGTTTGAGTCCCATGTAAGGTATAGAGATTACCTATACCCTAAAAATTACCTGTGAATAAAAACTTGAAAAAAATTACACATTCTGTATAGTATTATAAATGTATTTTACCTCCTTATGATTTTCTTAACATTGCCATCTTTCTAGTTTATTGTAAGACTACAACATATAATACACATAACATACAAAATATGTGTTAATCAACCATGTACGTTATTAGTAAAGTTTAGGGGGAGTCAAAAGTTATTTCAGATATTGGATATAAATAATACAATTTTTAAAATTGTATCTAGAAAAAAAGTTATGCTCAGATATTCAGTTGTGGCAGAGGAGGGGGAGGTCAGTGCCCCTGTCGAGTTGTTCAAACCATCAACTGTGTATTTTCTAGGGCTGCTTTAACAAAGTACCACAAACTGGGTGGCTTATACAGAAATTTATTTTCTCACAATTCTGGAGGCCAGAAATCCAAACCGAGAGTGTTGGCAGGACCACACTCCCCGTGAAGACTGAAAGGAGGTTCCTTCCTTGCCTCCCCCAGGTCCAGTGGCCCCACGGGCTCCTTGGCTGCATGGTCCCACGTCTGCCTCCATCTTTAGGGGACTGTCTCCCTCTTGTGTGTGTCTTTGGCCACACTTCCCTCCTCTTATTTAGTTCTAAATAAGGTCACATTCATAAGTACCGGGGATTCGGACTTGAACATATCTTTCTGGGGGGAACACGATTCAACCCACGAGAGGGGAGAAAAGCTTAAAACGTGAAGGTGAGGGTCTCCTGGGTGGCTCAGTTCTTTGAGCGCCCAACCCTCGATTTCAGCTCAGGTCTTGATCTCTGGGTCTTGAGCTCAAGCCCCATGTTGGGCTTCTGGCTGGGCGTGGAACCTACTTAAAATGACAACAACAACAACACATTTCAAAAAGTGAACTTGAATATAAATGTTGACGGAGTACCAGGAACCAAATCAAACCCTCTCACAGACAATCACGAGCCCACCCCAGTGGTTGGACATTCTGTACAAAGGGAATCATACCTTTATGAGATTTTTTTTGTGTGTCTGGCTTCTGTCACTTAGCATAAAGCTTTCAAAGCTCATTAATGCTGTGGCCTGAATCTGTACTCCCTTTCTTTCTTTTAAAAAAGATTTTATTCATTTATTTGACAGACAGAGATCACAAGTTGGCAGAGAAGCAGGCAGAGAGAGAGGAAGGGAAGCAGGCTCCCCGCTGAGCAGAGAGCTGGATGTGGGGCTGGATCCCAGGATGCTGTGATCATGACCTGAGCCAAAGGCAGAGGCTTTAACCCACTGAGCCATCCAGGTGCCCCATGTACTCCCTTTCTTTTTATGGCTAAATAATATTCCCTCCTCTAGATATGCCCTAGTTTGTGTATCCGTCCATCCGCTGATGCACGTTTGGGTTGCTTCCACTTTCTTGGTGATTTTGAATCACGCTGCTACGAACATTCACGTATACGTTGTTGTGTTTTCAGTGCTCTTGGGTGCATACCTAGAACTGGGGCTCCTGAGTCACGTGGTACCTCTGTGTTTAACGTTTTGAGGACCTGCTGGACTCTGTTTCATACAGTCAGTCCAGCCTTACCGGCAATGTATCAGGGGCCAGTCTCTCCACACCCTCACTGGTATTTGTTAGTTTTCCTTTTTGATTTCTTTTTTTTAAATTATAACCATCCTGTGAATATGAAGTGGCATCTTATTTTGGTTTTGATTTGCATTTCCCGCTGCCTCATGATGTTGAGCATCTTTTCGTGTGTTTACTGATTATTTGTGTATCTTCTTTGGAGAAATGTCTAATCAACTTTTTTACCCACTTAAAAACCGAGTTAGTTGTCTTTTAGGTCTGCCTTCAAGCTGCGGAGGAGTGGGAATGGCCACACCCGGGGAGACGTCGTCTTGCTGGTGGATGGACAGTTTTACACCAACGTTTCTGTTCTTCGGACCACCTGCCTGAGTGGGCGTGGGTGTGCTTGCACTGGGGCGGAGGGCTTCTGCAGACTCCGTTAGGAAGGCCAGGACTTAGTGTCTGTTCAACAGGAATGTACGGCAGAACAAACATCCACCATGTAAAGGAAATACCCATTTCCTCTAACACAATGTGATGGTTTCGTATATTTATTTATTCAACTCGGATTCAACTCAAGTAAAGGAGGATGGACGGAGGCTCTGCTGTGTCGGCTGCTCCCCCTGGGGCCCTGGGGGAGTCCAGGACACATGAGGGCAAAGACAGGAGCGAAGACAATGCCATGACGGGGAAGGGCAGCCTGAGGTCAGGGAAAACCGAGGAAGACAGCGCTGGATGTCCCGCTTCAGTGAAAGCAGAGCGCGGGGAGGGCCCCGCCCCAGGGACGGTTTTGCGGGAGACCGGCCCTGGCAGGATTCTGCTTTGGTAATTGCGGCTAAGGAAGGAGGACAGAAGAGCCTGTGGACCCTGAAGGTACACATCCCCAGCGGTGAAGTGCTCATCAGTTCATGGGACCTTGACCTTGTCAAGTGGGGACTGACCTCCCGCAAGGCCTTTGGTCCCAGGCGCCAGAGCAGCCCCAGCAGCAGGAGCGCCCCCAGCCGCCTGCGCCGCCCCCTCCAGCCGGCGCCGCCCCCGCTCCCGCCCCCAGGGGCCGGTCGCCAGCCGCTTGGCGCCCTGCTGCAGAGGGTCCCCGCCAGGCGGTACACGGCGTTGGTGAAGGGCGCGCCCGGGGGGTCCCGCGCCAGCCGCTCCACCCGCGCCAGCAGCTCGTCCACCCGCGCTCGGCGCTCCGCGGCCGCCGTCCGGTTGTTGAGGGCGCACACGCGGCCGCCGCACTCGGCCACCAGGGTCCGCGGCGCGCGGTTGTCGGTGTCGCGCACATAGTTGTGCAGCGACGCCCCCTCCAGGTCCTCGCGGCGGGTGACGACGACGACCGCCGGCGCCAGGACGCGGGCCCCGAACAGCTGGTGGACGCCGCGCTCCGCAGGCTCGTCCCGGGCGGGGAAGCGGCCCGGCGGCGGGACCAGCACCAGCGCGTGCGGCCCGACGCCGACAGCAGGTGGCAGCGGCCGCGCTCGGTGCAGTCGGTGACCTCCGGGCGCCAGCGGTCCCAGCGGCGGCTCCCCAGGGCGCAGGCCCCGGTCACCGCGGTGGCCGCGAGCCTGGACGGGAGGCGCGTGTGGCCCAGGATGCTGCTGCCGGTGGCGCTCCTGCCCGCACCGGTCTTGCCGGCCAGGATGAGCCCGAGGCGGGGCTCGTGCGCGGGCGGCGCGTCGTCCCAGTCCTGGGGACCCGTGAGGACAGAGTAGGCGTGGGCTGCCGCCCTCGGAGCGAATGGGGGAGCCCGCCTCCCGCTCCCCCGGGCCTCAGGGGTGCCGGTGGAGCACAGGAGAGCGCCAGGCCTTGGGCTTCTGCTTCTCCAGCCGAGCCTTTCCTGGGGGCTCCGGTCTGAGCGTGTTCCACTCCGGGGCGTCTGTGTCGCCCCGTCTTCTCTCTTGGGGCTGCAGCACATGCACCGGTACTGGCTCCAGCAGCTTTGCGCCTCTCTCTGGAGGGCACCCGTCGACGCTGGCAGGCCTTGGCTTCTGCTGACACAGTCTCTGGCATCCATGCCCTGCACCTGCCCTGGCCCCTGGGATGCTTCTCCGGATGCAGCCCCAGCGGGGAGAGGCGGGAGGGAACGCGAGGCCTTCGAGTGAAGGGTTTCCTGGAGGCCCGGCCACCCTGGGCTCGAATCACAGCCCCAGCTTTGCCCGCTGAGTGACTCTCAGGGAAGCTGCTTCATCGGAGTGTCAAGCCTCCTCTGCAGGGAGGGGAGAGGTGACAGCTGATTCCCCCGGGATAACCCTTCCTCCTGCCTTTCGCCTGCCCCTCCTCCCTCTCTTACACCTGCTGCTGGAAGATACCTGCTAAGCCCCAATCCTTGTTCTCTAGCACATTCTACTTGGTAAATCGTGTTCCCTCTAGTTTATGATCTCATTCCTTCTACCTCCTAGTCTGTGGGGGTCAGAGTAGATTTCTTATCCTCAGTTTACCCTTGGGGTGTGGAGGCACAGACTGGTCAAAGCACTGACTATCTCTCCGTAGAGCAGGCGCAGAGGCAAATCAGGGCTCTTGCTGTCTCCCCCCAGCATGGAGACGCCGCTGGGGTTCGTCTGTTCAGTCTTGGGTTGGTCCTTCCCCTTGTTCCCCAGAGCTGACACCTGGGGCCAGGTACACACCACGAGCACATTCTGACCACAGGCATTTTCGTCATCTCTTGCCACCTTCCGTCCTCCCATTCTTGCCTGAAAGAGTCCCAAACACAACCCGATCCTTCCTTCTTTCATTTATCAGACAGGTGTGACTACCTATGGTGGGTCAGGCAAGGCCCAAGGAGCTGGTGACACGGCAGTGAAAAGGTCATGGCCCTGCCTTACCCTGAACATCAGCAGGTAGGGGAGAACCCTGTTCTTGAAGAGACTGTCTTTTTTCCATTGGATAATTCTTTCCTGCTTTGTCGAAGGTTAATTGATCATACAGCTGTGAGTTCGTTTCTGGGCTCTCTACTCTGTTCCACCGATCTGCGTGTCTGTTTTTGTGCCAGTGTCATCCCGTCTGGATGAAGTGGTGATGCCACAAGCTTTGGTTTTCTTTTTCAAAATTCTTTTTTGCTATTTGGGGTCTTCTCTGGTTCTATAAAAATTTTAGGATTATTTGTTCCAACTCTGGAAAAGTTGGTGGTATTTTGATAGGAATTACGTTAAATGTATAGTCTTTATATATATATATATATATATATATATATATATATATAGTAAATATATTTACTCTATTTTCCAGCTATATTTCCAGCAATATATCCAATTATCTTGAGGTATAACTTTGAAAAATTAAAATCATATATTGAGCAGCAGCTCTTCCTGCCCACGGGTCCTGTCCCCGTGCTTTAATAAACCACCATTTTGCACCAAAGATGCCTCAAAAATTCTTTCTTGGTCATCGGCTCCGGACCTCAGCCCACCAAACCTCACCTAGGTTCTAGAACTTCATCATATGGCGCCCGAACGTGGGGCTGTGAGTCTTTACATTTGGACTCTGAGCTTCGGTGCAAAATTGGTGAGTACTTTCTCTCCATTTACTCTGATTTCAGGGGCTTTTCAAGGAGTGTGGTCTTATTGGAACACTTGCATGTCAATTGCTCAGGCTGTAATCCTCTAGCCCATGGCTACTCTATGGGGAGAAGAGCGTCTGCCTTTTGGCTGTAAGCTAGTACCCTGGCCGGAATGGCAATAAGACCCAGAAACTTGATGGCCTCATTCTATTCCTGTTCTTATAGAAAGTTGTCTCTCTTGGGCACGGGACAGCCAACTAAGTCACCAGGATGGCTGCCAATCTTAAGACTCCCGTGTGAGGTTTCCTCCTGATTGATCTAATATGATCCCCTCCACATCCCTGGTCTAGCCACTTCTGGCCACGGGACCTCCACTGGGAGCCGGCCGAAACCAGTACCCGATTGAATTAAAACGCAACTGGGGACCGTTTCCTAGGGAAGTTGGCTGTAAGGACCACATGTGCTGGAATGTCGCTTAGACCATGATGGATTTCAGTCTTTACTGTTTCTCGTCAGTGTCTTCTGCAAACCGCCTAAAGCTATGAAATTGAGTAATTTCCCCTTGCCAAAACTTCTCTAGCATTTCCATGGGTTAATATGGCAAAACAGTATGCAGTCTTCAGGACAGACAATAGCATGGCACAAGCATTTTAGTCCATTCACCAGGCACCCATCAGCAGCCTAGGATGCGATGGGGAAGTGGAGGGACGCCGGCACCCCTCCAGGGCCTCTTACGGCAGGAATGCCTTCTGGGGAAGGTGCTTGGCTGGATCCCATGTGAGAGCTCGTGGGGTCCTATGGGTTGCAGAGCACCACGGGAACCAGCAGGATGTCCTCGGCCGACCGCTGCTTCAGAACTGGGCTTGCTTTCCCACAAGGCTCTGTCTCCTAAGAGCTATTGCATCAAGGTCAGGCGCTGGACTTCCAAGAGCTCAACCTGGGAGATAGAATCTGGAAATTCTGGAAATCCATTCGTTTCCTGGCCAGCAGAAATTACTTGTGATTCATTGTGTATTTAAACACAAATGCTTTTTTTTTTTACTCCATGAACCACCAGGACTAAGCTACCAGGAGAGTGCTGTTTTACTAAACCACATAAGAAAATTGCCAATATAAGTGTTGACACCTGCTTTTCCTTTTCTTCTTTTTTGTTTTTTTCTAAGATTTTATTTATTCATCTGACAGAAAGAGACACAGCAAGAGAGGGAACAAGCAGGGGTAGGGGGAAGGGAGAAGCAGGTTTCCTGCCTAGCAGGGAGCCCGATGCGGGGTTCAATCCCAGGACCCTGGGATCATGCCCTGAGCCAAAGGCAGAGGCTTAATGACTGAGCCATCCAGGCGCCCAGATGTATGTTTTCTTGCAGCGGTCAAGGTTAACTGTTACTTGAAAAGTCCTCCCCAGAGCCCAAGTGATACATTAAAGTTCTCGGCCTGCTCCAGCTCCAGGCCAGGCAGGACGGGAGCTGCTGTCACTGTCCCGCTTCGCGTTGGCCAGGAGGGCAGGGAGGAACGCCACCCTCGGTGCTTCCTTGACACCCTCCGTGCTTCCTTGACACTCCCAGCCACTCACCCACATTCCTCTCGAGCCAGCCGGGGGAAGCTGGAGGGAGGCAAAGCCATTCAGTCAGCATTGGCAGCATGGAAGGCAGCAGAGAAGCCCGTGGCCACTCAGGAGAGCAAGAGGAAGACGATGCCGATGCCTTCAGGAGACTTGATGCTCTGTCGCTGAGACACACCAGTCTCTTCGGTGGGGAGCAGACTCGGAAACCTGCTGCTGTTTGGCATTTCTGGGCTCTGGGTCTGGGATCTGGAAGGCCAGAAGGAATCTCCCTTTCCAGTCCCTCAGCCCCACTGACACTGGGTTTCTCGATACTCAGTTGGCATCTCCTAGTCGTTTCTCTGAGCTCATGTTTCTGATATTCTGCTGGATGAGAACGTCCAACCCAGTCTTTAAGGTGTTGCCTAAGAGCATGGACCCAGCATGGCCCTGAGCTTGGAGCCTGGGGTCTGGCTGAGGTGGCCCTGCATTCGCAGCATTCCTAGTGGGAAAGGCTGAAGAAGGAGATGCAGTCGGTTGCCTCAGGGGGAAGTCATAGAGGCAGAGGCCATGTTCTTCTTTCCTTCCTTCTCTTACTGAGGAGGACCTTCCATCAGGGATGTTCAGCAAAGCTCAGGCTCCCATATTCGTGCTGGGCTCATTCCCAGCTGAGTGAGAAGAGAGGCCCTGAGAAGGAGTTTCCAAATGGTGCTACCCAGCAACCTCCCTTCTGGGTAGATACCACTGAACCAGGAGCAGGGACTCAGAGACGTGAGCTTTAAAGTTCACGGCAGCCGTTCACCGTAGTGAAAGGTGGAAACAACCCAGCTGCTCACAGATGTATGTGAAGAAACAAACAGCACTCTGTACCTGCAAGGGAGTACTCCTCAGCCTTCAAAAGGAAGGGAATTCTGATGCGGGCTGCAACACGGACGAACCGGGAAACATTCTGCTGAGTGAAGTAAACCAGACACAGAAAAGCAAATACAATTACAATTTGGGACAATGAAAACACACTTGAGATGCACAGTGCAGATGACTGCACAACACAGTGAATGGCCTGAGCGCCACTGAGTGGCCCGCTTCAAAATGAGTTCGATGGCAAATTGTATATTGTATTTTATAATAATAATAATAAGCTTTTAAAAAGCAAGACAGAACGTGAGCCCCGCAGTCTCTGGTGCAAACTCGGTGTCTTCCCCTCTCCACCCACACCCCGTTCAGCTCTGACCCTAGCTCTGGTTGCTTTGCCTCACTGACTCTGTGCTCTTAGGCCGGGGGAGGACCCACGGAGCCCGCAGTCGCTGAGGCTGCTCCAGGTGGGGAACACAGGCAGCGGGCAAAGCACCACCGGAAACAGCATCCTGGGCAGGAGAGAGTTCGAGTCTAAGCTCAGCAAGGCCTGGGGACCCTTACCCTCTAGCACAGCATCTGTGGGAGCTCGAGGGGGTTGACACACCCAATGTCCTGTCCCCACTGGCCAGGCTGGAGGCAGCGGTGCAGGCCATCTGCAAGGCGGTGGCCTTCTGGGTGCCCAGACCGCACGTGGTGTTGCTGGTGACGCTGCTGGGCCACTTCACCAAGGAGGACAGAACAGAACAGAAATGAAAAATCAACTTGTTACTAGAAAATCTATTATTACCATTCACCTTATTAATAGATAGAAGGAAAAAGAATCAAACTGTTATTCCCATAGGTTATTTTTGAAAGCTTTTGACCAAATTTATTAGCTATTCATGATTAATAATAGGATAACTATTCACTCAAGAAAAAAGTGGCTGGAGAATACTTGCTGAAAATGACATGCACACACACACAAATCATAGACTACCATGGTCGAGTATCTCACTTACTTCAACGGGAATCACTGAAGACATATTGGGAGCCAAGCAAGTGTGTCCAACCACTACCATTCAACATCATGGTGGAGGTTTTAGCCAACGCAATGAGATGAGAGACATCAATTAGGGACGTAAAGCTAAGAACAGACGGAGTAACAAAGTGTGGTGGATCCATCAGATGGAATCCTAGTCAGCAATAAAAGAGGACAAGCTACGGACACACACCACTTAGACGGTTCTCAGAATCTTTATGCTGAGTGAAGCCAGTCTCAAAAGAGACTTTGTTTTACTTATCTCTAGATTCTCTGTGTTTTCTTATGGTATAAAATCTACCCTGAAGTCAAACAATTTATGAAATGTTTATAAATGGATGAATAGATAGATACAAACTCCTAAACCTCAAGAGATGGTAATATACCACATGTCTCATTCTTCTACTGTATGAACCACAATGAGTAGTATATATCAAGACTCTACCTGTCTTCTGCTCTGAGAGACAAATGGGCAACACTGCTTTCAGGGTACTTCCTTTGGGTCTCCCATCTCATGGACCTGTATTTCCTTTTTCTTAGGAGGTAGATGTGGCTCTTTCATTAAATATTTTGTAAGGGCCTCTTTAGCCAGAGAGGCTCCATCTCAGTTGAATAGCCATTTTGTTGTTGATGCAGTAAAATGTAAACTGACCCTGCCCCCCACCCCCGCCCCGGGGGACTTACTTAAAAGCAAGTCCGGGAAACTAATAAAATATGGTCGACCAGTCCCAGGTAACAGAGCCCAAATACAAGGGCAGGGGAGGCCAGGTGGAGACATCCAATCAGTGGAGTGCACATACTGTCTCCCAAGCTACCAAGGAGTGTAGGCCCTGCCTTGTGAGTGCCTTTTGGGTGTCAATTCTGACCAAGATGATAAGCTAGTTCAAATATCTACTATAGGGTAAATTGTAATTCACTTGGTCACCCGTGTGTGACCTAACATGACTATGCAAATTTCTCTGTATGTTACAATCTCATTGGCCAGCTGTGTGTGCCAGGCTCAACCACACGGCCTTTGCCCTTTAAAACTTAGTCTGTGGGGTGCCTGGGTGGCTCAGTGGGTTAAAGCCTCTGCCTTCAGCTCAGGTCATGATTCCAGGGTCCTGGGATCGAGCCCTGCATTGGGTTTTCTGCTCTGCAGGGAGCCTGCTTCCCTTCCTCTCTCTCTGCCTGCCTCTCTGCCTACTTGTGATCTCTGTCTGTCAAATAAATAAATAAAATCTTTAAAAAAATAAATAAAACTTAGTCTGTAAGGCTGGGAGATGTTGCCCTCTCTGTAAAAGGCAGCCCCGACCAGTCGGTTTGATTCTCAATGCTTGGCACAAAATAAAGCTTTGCTTGACCTTCACTTTGTATCAGTCTTGCTCCTTTGACCATGGACCTAACACTGGGGGCTCATCCGGGATCAAACAACGAGAACCGAGCCAGCATCAGAATTTGTGGGAAAAGCCTCCGGAGGTAAGATCTCAAGACCACATCCTTCAAGAGCCTGTCTGTCTGTCTTTCTGGTTGTGGAGCTCTAGGGTATAGCCCACCAGGAAGACACTGGACGCAGTATCACTACCCAGGGCTGGAGTGGATGTGGAGATGCCCCATCCCTCCTCTGGTAGATCACCAGGGGGTTCAAGTCCCCCTAGGTGGTCAGGGGACCTGCCATGGAGTTTGAGTCCCCCTAGGCAGTTAGGGGGTTCGAGTCCCCCTAGGTGGTCACTGGGGGTTCAAGTCCCCCAGGCGGTCTGGGGACCAAGAAAATCGCCACCAGCAAGTGTTTGTAGGGAATCGAGAAAATCCCCACTGGCGGCAGGTCCTAGGTAAGGGCTGCTGGGTCTGTGGTTGTCTTTGTCTTGTCTTTTTGTTGTCTGTTGTGATGTTTGTGTTTGAAGGAATGGGGCAAGCAGAGAGTAAGGGGACTCTGACTTTTATCTCTCTGTTCCTTTTAATAGATGTGGGGTTTCTCCTTCACTCATTTCTTGTGTTAATGGCTATAACTGGAGCCAACTGTGGTTAGTCTAACTCGAGACAGAGACTTTAAGAAATATTCCCAAGCAGCTACCAAAACTCCCTTTGTTTCGGGAAAATTCCTTGCCTTCTCTAGCCGGACGTGGACTGCCTAGTCCCTCCCCCTTGCTGGCGGGAAAGCATGGCGTCTGCTCCTCTATTGGAGCTGATGAGCTCTAAACCTGGAAACCCTTTCTCTGCCTTCTGGTGGCACTTTGTTCTTCTGTCTCCCCGTTCTGTTTCTGCACCAACTTGGGTGTGGTCTGCATAACTGGCCTCTAGACCATCCTTGGTGCTTCCTGCACCATGGCTCCTTCTCTCTTCACTGTCAGGAAACAAGAAGAGCACCCCTGGACATAACACCACCCACTCCAGATCTTCCCACCCGTGTCTCAGGTAAACATTGGAAGTGGTGTGGGCCCAGGTGGAACGTAAATCAGTATTTGAACTAAGTTAAGTTTGTTGGGTTAATTAGGATGAACATGTCTTTTGAGTTAACAGCAGTAAATGTGAAACTTCAATCAAAGTTTACTGAGGGTCAAATAAGCTCCTGTTCTTTGTTAACATCTGTTAACAAAGAGATGACTAAACTGATGGCTAATTGTCTGTCTCAAAGTTTTAATGGATAATTGTTAAAGTAGCTTTCAAAGTCTTTGGTAACCTCAAACTTTAAACCAAATGGGATAAAATGCTAGAGTGTTGGTTGCTGGAACTAGGTTTGTGCTTTTGAAATCTGTTGGTAGACATATTTTGTGCTTAACTGATTCATAAATTTGCCTTCTAAGAACTCTGTTGTAAGAGTTCACAATTGGTTAATATTTAGTCTTCATTAGAGATTGAGATGTTTCTAAGAAAATATAAATGGTTTTCTCTTTGCCCACCCAGAATTGTAAATGAGATCTCTTTGACTCATAAAGCTTTTCCCTGAATGCTAAGTTACTCAGGAAGTACTACAAAACCAATGATAAACCTTAGGTTACATTTCGGTAAATGCTGTAACTACTCTAGAGGTTCTATACATTTCCTAGTTTTAATGTTTTGATAGGGTCATCACTTGATATTTAACCCTATCTATTCTGAGTTTTTGTCATTTGTAATTGTTTTAATTCTCTTGTAAAATGAATTCTGCCTTAAAGAAAATTCATATGGGAGATTTTCAGGACAAATACAGGTCTTTGATAAGTTAAAATTCTGGAACTGAAATGGGTAAGAATTTCCAGAATTCTGGAATTCAGAATTCCTTCAAACACAAACATCACAACAGACAACAAAAAGAAAAAAGCGGCATTCAGACTAAACCAGAAATAGTAACATGGGACTAGATGAACTGAAAGATTGTAATGTTGTGTCTCTTAATGTTTTGTCTTATTTTAAACATTGCTGGTTCTGTAATGTTTGCTCTTCCAGACTAGGGAAACTTTTTCTTAAGTTATCTGTAACTTACAGAGATGTAAAAGTTTTCATCTGTAAACAAATCAGGGCATTCAACTTTCCTCTCTATCTGAACCCTCTGAAACTCAAAAGGTCTCAGAAAGTATTCTTTCTTCCTTGGCAATCAGTCATTTGCATAAGTTCAATAAGAATCTGTTCTCCTTGTAACAGGACACCATTGGAAACACTGGTTATTTTACCAAGGCTTTGACTGGAATGTCATATTTGAAAAAGACTCAGATATGACCAGACAGCTTAAAGGAACTAAGGTTGACTTTATGAAACCTGGATCTGTAAAGCCCTTTGGAAATGCTAGTCTGATACCTGGCTTACAGAGTTCCCAGCAGCCTCAACAGGTGAGTAAAAGATGTCATGTCCTGGCAGGTGCAGGAACCTCAGGATGCTTTGGGGACCTCAGGAAGAGGAATTTGCCCAAATTGACAGGTATTGCAGGCATGTCTGATGGCAAGTACATGGCTTGGCTTCTGGCTTGGAGAGGCTACTAAAAGTTCAACCTAGAGATTCCTTATAAGAAGTTCCAGCAAAACAGATTCTAAAAGATCTATATGATCACTCACTGTTCTTGTTGAGCTTATGTAAATAATTAGGCCTAGTTTGTTAAAACTGGACTTGTTTTTCAAATAAATTAATCCTGATTTGGCTATCTCTGGAAATGAGCGTTATTTTAGAGAGAAAAATTATGTTTTAATAATACACCTTTATGGATGTTAAATTCTAGAATTGATTGTCTTTAAATGTTTGTTTACCTAAGCTAGACAACTTGAGGTAAACTTCAGAGAAGTTGCACAATAGCTCGTTTAGATGATCTTGCCTTTGCCAGTCAGTCAGTCCAGATATAAGGAGGAAACTTTGGAAAATTAAAGGATTTGAAGGGAAGAATCTGACTGAGTTAGTGGGAATAACAGAAAAGATGTTTAACAACTGGGAAAGTATGGACACAAGTATATGTTAGTTTTTGTGGATACCTTTTCAGTCTGGGTAGAGACTTTTCCACCAAACATGAGATGGCAGGAGTGGTGGCCAAAAAGCTACTAGAGGTTTGGGCTACCTCTCATGGTTAGGTCAGACAATGGCCCTGCATTTGTGAGTTCACAAATGGCCAAGGCTGTGGACACTAATTGGAAACTACATTGTGCCTACTGGCCCCAGAGTTCCAGGCAAGTAGAGAGAATGAACCAGACTCTTAAAGAGACTTTGACAAAGCTAATTCTGGAGACTGGTGGTGGATGGGTGGATCTCCTTCCTCTCACCCTCCTCGGGGCATGATGTACACCCTACTTAAACAAGGTAACCCCATTTGAAATAATGTTTGGGAGATTCCCCCCGCCCCCCCGGCTCTGCCCTCAGCTACAAGAGGTTGCCCTAGCAGAAATGACTGATCAGTCTGTACTCCAGTCACTGCAGGCATTACAGTATGTCTTAAAAAGAGCCCATGCAGGGATCCGAGCTGCCCACACTGAGACAGAGACAGAGGTGGAACCACATCCTTACCAACCCCGGGACTTGGTTTGGATACGCCACCACCAAGTGGGAAACTTGGAGCCTCACTGGAAGGGACCCTTTGCTATCATCTGACCACCCCACAGCAATAAAAGTAGAAGGCACCAGGGCCTAGATTCATGCGGGTCACGTCAAATGAGCCGAGGAAGAGGACGCCCCCAGAGATGGACCCTGCCAATCGTGGACTAAAGCTAAGACTCAAAAAACAATGAGTTCATTGAGTTCATTGTTGCTCTTATTGTTATAGTATAGGTGGGAAATATAGACAATTGGGGCTTGACATGCTATTTCTAGAAAAAGGGGGGCTCTGTGTACCCCTAGGAAAGGAATGATGTTTCTGGGTAAATCACACGGAGTCATTAAAAACAGTCTGGCAGCCATTAAAAAGAGGGTAGAAGAGTCAAGGATTTGACTAATCTCCAGAGAAAGGAGGGGAATGTAAAGGCCTATTTAGCCAGAGTAGCTCCATCTCAGTTGAACAGCCATTTTGTTGTGTATACAGTAAAACTTAAACTGACCCTGCCTCCCCACCAGGGGACTTACTTAAAAGCAAGTCCAGGAAACTAGTAAAATATGGTCGACCAGTCCCAGGTAACAAAGCCCAAATACTTGTGGATCAGGCCAGGTGGAGACATCCAATCAGTGGAGCACACATACTGTCTCCTTAGCTACCAAGGAGTATGGGCCCTGCCTTTGGGGCACCTTTTGGGTGCCAATTCTGACCAAGGTGATAAGCTAGTTCAAATATCTACTATAGGGTAAATTGTAATTCAATTGGCCACCGTGTGTGACCTAGCATGACTATGCAACTTTCTCTGTGTGTTACAATCTCCTTGGCCACCTTTGTGTGGCCAGGCTCAACCACATGGCCTTTGCCCTTTAAAAGTTAGTCTGGGGGCATCTGGGTGGCTCAGTAGATTAAGCCTCTTCCTTCGGCTCGGATCATGATCACAAGGTCCTGGGATCGAGCCTCACGTCCAGCTCTCTGCTCTTCAGAGAGCCTGCTTCCTCCTCTCTCTCTACTTGCCTCCCTGCCTACTTGTGATCTCTGCCTGTCAAATAAATAAATAAAATCTTAAAAAAAAAAAAAAAAGTTAGTCTGTAAGGCTGGGAGGGGTTGCCCTCTCTGTAAGAGGTAGCCCTGACTGGTCAGTTTGATTCTCCATGCTTGGCACAAAATAAAGCTTTGCTTGACCTTTGTTTTGTATCAGTCTCACTTCTTTGATCACGGACCTAGCAATTTGTTTACAGAAAGTCATAACACAATAGGATGTTATTAAATTCATAATGATTTTGGCTGAAACTCCAGAGATAAAAATAGTAGATTCAAAGTGCACCCACATCTATAGAGTAAAATCAAATCTGTCTCACTCTGAGTGATGATTTTGAAAGGAATTGTAAGCTTCTTTGTGTTGTGCTTCTCTTATCCTCAAGCCTTTGCTAACATTTATTAAATGTACAGTCTAGGGGCTCCTGGGTGTCTCGTTGATTAAGTGTCTGCTTTTGGCTCAAATCATGATCCCAGGGTCCTGGAATGGAGCCCCACATTGGGCTACTTGCTCAATGGGAAGTCTGCTTCTCCCTCTCCTTCTGTGCTTCCCCCTCCACTTTCTCTCTCTCTCAAATAAATAACTAAAATATATGTTTTTTAATGTACAGTCTAGGGCACCTGGGTGGCTCAGTTGGTTAAGTGGCTGCCTTTGGCTTGGATCATGGTCCCAGGGTCGTGGTGTCAAGCCCTGCATTGGGCTCCCTCCCAGCCAGGAAAATGCTTCTCCTTCTCCCTCTGCTGCCGCCCCCACCACCCCCACTTGTGTGCTTGTTCTCTCTCTCTGTCAAATAAATAAATAAAATCTTTAAAAAATAACAAAATAAAATGTACAGTCTTAACTCATATGTGTTTTGGGAAAATAAGCAAGAGGTATATGGCCCTTGGGCCAAAATGGCTTGGAGCATGGAAAAGCCAATTTCAAGATGGCAGAGCAAGGAGAGTTGACATAAGTCACATATGACCATGAGGAACCTGGAAATGTGCTTCGGGAAGCCTGGAAATGATTAGGTCAGAAGTACCCTGTAGAAAGGAATAGAGACATCTCCTACTGTTGTCCATATCTTAAAGGGGAATTTTTGCACAGGGAAAACCAGAAAGGTCTCTGAAATCTTGGTTACACATGATTTCTATTGGCGCCGAATGAATGAATCCAAGGGAAAGGTGGTAGTTGACTGGCAGAGGGGTTGGCAATGTGGCTGGAATCTTCCAGGAAAAAGAAGGAGAGATCTCTTGAAGGTTGACCAAGACTAGCTCCCAAATCATCTTACGCTTTTATCCAAAAAGTGAAACTCATCCCTGTGTTCTTAGAAGAAGGAGTAATGTTATTTTCTAAGAAAAAGTGGACTTTGATTCTTTATGAGTATGAGAGATCAGAGAAGTTTTATTATAAAAACAAGAACCAAGTAATTCAACTGGGTGGGGCACAGTAGAGTGCAGAGGACCTTCAAAGCAGTAAGTAATCAAGCTGTGGTAGCAACAGTTAGTTTCATAAGAAAAGGAGAAAATGGG
Organism: Mustela nigripes; assembly: GCF_022355385.1. NCBI lineage: Eukaryota > Metazoa > Chordata > Mammalia > Carnivora > Mustelidae > Mustela > Mustela nigripes. The sequence goes on along the minus strand of NC_081560.1, from coordinate 5,921,315 downwards.
TTAATTCAGCAACTATTTTGCATTTAATTTGGTCAAAGAGCTGCTATGGAGATGTCTGAACACAGAAAACATTGTTTCCTTATGTGTTGAATCTTTGTCTGTCATCCACTCTTTCTGGCATTTCCCTTAGTTGAATTCTAAGAGATCTATTTTTCTGATGACTCTTTGTTCTTCAATGGGCAGATGATAAGGAACAACTTGAGTCCTTCTGTAAAAGTGTAATTAAACAAATTTCCAATCATCTGGAAAGAATTCTGGAAGTATCTCCATCTAAAGATACTCAATACAAAGAACTAATCTTTCTAACAAACCATATGTGTAAGGTGACCACTGTATCCTGAAGGCAAAAATAAGTGAGTAGAAGTCACAGAGGAAGATGATCCAGAAAACTAGAAAGAAGCTAGAGGAGAAAGTTTTACTAGGGAGAAACAGAGAAAGCTTGGGGTCATCTTCTTGGAAGAATTCACAAGGTAGAAAGCATCCATACTTTCTGCTCTGAAGTTCCACCAATCGACAATTTGTCCTTCCTCTGTTAAGTCAACCAACCCTCTACAGATTGCTAACAGTGAACTTTATTACATCCTTCGGGAGAGCCTGGGAGATGCAGCTGAGAGCACTCTGACTTTGGTGAATGAGTCATGGGGGCAGGACCACCAGAAAGCACGCAGGAAGTAGATCTTTGCATTCTGTTCAATCTTCCTTAAACAGAAGTGAGAAAACAAAGCAAGCCATCTCCATGCTTGCATGATTACGTCAAGTATCCCACTTTTACTCTCAACTTCCTCTCTGGCATTTTGCTGCTTTAGAGCACAGAAAGCCTCCTTCTCTGCCAATCCCCACTCTGTTTCTTCCTTTCACGCTGTTTCTGCTGCTTCAGTTTATCTTCCAGCTTTCTGATTTTCTCTTCAAACTCCTCTCTGATCTGCATTTTCTGTCTCTCTAGCTCTGCTCTGTAAAATTCTTGTGTCACTTGGACTTGTTTCTGAATCTCCTCTTCGGCCTTTTGGTACATCTTCTTGGTGTAGCAGCCTCCTTTGTTCTCTACTACCACATGCTGGACCAGGGCCAGCAGCTGCATTCTCTGGGCCTCCAGCTCAGCTCCTATCGCCCAATTGTTGAATAGGCAGTAGCGATCCCCAAACTCATGCACCAGCTCTCGGATGCTGTCTGGAGTGTCTCTAAGAATTTATGGAAACCGATGTCCTCCAACTCATCTCATCTCATACATGAGAGAATCATGTATGTCCTAGCTCAGGTCCAAACATCTGAAGAATCTTCTCCATGGCCTTCTGGTTTTCCTGCATGTACCAGCCCAGCGGAACCACCAGGAACAGAGTGTGAGGCCCCGGGGAGGTCAGGAGGACACAGTGAGCAATCTTCTTCCTCATGTCAGCATCCTGTACCTCAGTGTCGAAAATATCAGGTGTATCCACGATGACAAGTTCTCTCCCGTGCCACCAGCTACTCCGTTTCTTACAGACCATGGTGACTGATTTTGCTGCAGGACTGGAAGCAAATACTTTCTGTGCAAGGATGTTGTTGCCCGTTGCACTTTTTCCTGCTCCAGTCTTACCCACTAAGACAAGTCTCGATTGTGAATCTCTGCGGTCTTGGGTTTCAAGCCCTGAGGCATCAGGAAACAAAAGTCACAGCATTAGGATGGACCTCTGGCTGTTTCCCCAGCAGGGCTCCTGTTCCCCTCACACACTCCTCCTCTCTGGCCCCCCTCCCGTGCGTGACCTCTGCACTCACAGGAGCACTACGGAAGGCCCTTCTACAGAAGCCTACTGAAAGTCTTCATGAAGCCTGATGTTCCCCTTCAACACGTGGGGGAGGTCCAAGGGCTTTCCAGGATTCCATGGAGCTTCTTACTCTTATCTTTTTAGCAAAGTAGCCCACAGAAGTGGAAACAAAAGAGTTCAAGAAGAGAATTCGGAGCTGTCGTGAGTAGCTGTTCCTTGTAAGAGCTATGCAGGAAGTAACTCGAAAACTGACTTTGGGACATCTCCGTGGGAGTTCCTCCCCCAGTTTGTATTCAAAATGGAACTTTTCTTCTTTCCATCAAGAAGCCAGGTAGGCGGGTTCTACAACCCATCCCATCCTCACAGGATACAAAAGGGATGCCTTGGCAGGAAGACAAAGCGCTATTGCTTCTGACTCTACCCTTCCCCTGACAACCTTACCTCTCACGCTTAACTTTCCTGTTTCTGAAATGCAGTGTGATTGGCGTACCTATCACCCACACAGACACATCCCACACATCCTTTACAGTAGACTTCGAGTCTTGAATTCTTCCTCAGGTCTTCCTCTACAAATCCTAGTTTAAATTCTGCATTATGGATCATGAGGATCACATATTTCAATAACGGGGATCATGCACACATTAAAGGCTGGAACTTCCAGTCCCCAGCACTCAGAAAAACTGGGATATAAAATATGGTAAGATAACTGAGTGAGCAATATTTCATTTGTCAAGTAAAAAGACAATGATTTATTTGATTTGCTCATTTTTCTTCTGGGTATGTCTTCCTTTCCAAAATAGAATATAAGGTTGAGAGAAATCAGCTCACAGAAGTTGCATGTTCAGTAGGCCCTAACACAGGTTAATTGAATTAATAATGTTTCTGCACATCTCTGAGGGAAAATATCTTTTAAATGATTCTTGCATGAAAACATCAGGTCATGGCATGAGTACTACTGCACAGATGAGTCGTTCACAAAAAGTACTTTTGAATATAAGAATGCATGATGGTAGGGGTGCCTGGGCGGCTTAGTGGGTTAAAGCCTCTGTTATGATCCCAGGGTCCTGGGATCCAGCCATACATTGGGCTCTCTCCTCTGCGGGGAGCCTGCTTCCTCCTCTCTCTCTGCCTGCCTCTCTACCTAATTGTGATCTTTGTCAAATAAATAAATAAAATCTTAAAAAAAAAAAAAAGAATTGCATGATGGCAAAGAGCAGTTTGGTCCAGCAATGTTATCTGACATGTATTAAGAATATGTTTACTTATGAGAGTCTTTTTTTTCCGTGATACTTGTGTTGAACTCCATTCCTGATACTAATGATGAAGCTTAGAACAATCAGGGATTTAAAATCTTATTTTTTTCCAGACTTAATCTCTAATCCATCTCCCTAAAATTCACTGATACAGTAAATACTCTCAATCATGTTCATAGACCAAAGGACGACTGTAAAAACTCTAATGATTTGAATTTTGGATATGTGCAATCACTGTAGATGATAGAAAGTCAGCCCTCCAACTTTGAAGTTTCTCAATTATTTTATTTTTTCAAAAATTTATTTATTTATTTGTCAAATAAAGATCGATAGAGAGAGAGCACAAGCAGGGAGAACAGTAGGCAGAGGCAGAAGCAGGCTCCCTGCTGAGCAAGGAGCTCGATGTGGGACTTGAACTCAGGACCCAGGGATCATGACCTCAGCTGAAGGCAGATGCCCAACAGACTGAGCCACCCAGCCGTCCCAGGTTCTGAATTGTTTTAGCAAGACAGAACCTTTCAAATACTCACTGCCAATGTCACAGCTTGGAAAGGAAAGGAAGAGATTTTTCTGGTGGCAGAAAACACTAGAAGGAATTTCAAACCAAGAGTAGCAGTAAAGATGAAGGAATGCTCTCAGAGGAAAGTGGGAATCCTATGATTTATCAATCAGAATTCCAGCAGCAAAATGATGGTCTACTCTCATTGGGTCCTTGGGGGAAGGTGAGAGAAGAGACTTCCTACAAACTGTGGATACAGAGCTTTGGAAAATGACAAAGGGGAGTGCTAGTAACAGTGAGAAAATGATACCCCAACCCTAGGGGGGTGAACAAAGAATGGAACCCAGAGCCACCATGAGAGGAGCTGTCGCCTTTGGCTTAGGGTTGCAGCTGGTCAGAAATGGCCCTGCAGGGAGAGAGGCAGGAGAAAGAAGACCCAGCCTTGCTTTTCTACTCCCCTGGGGTCTCCTACTTGGACTTCCCACTGGCCAGACCGAAGCAGAAGTCAGAGAGTAAGAGATCCCACCGATGTAGTCAGTCCATCGAGATCAGCCTCCTGGGGCAGAGAACTAGGGTGAAGAAGGCTGAAGTGTGGGTCTGCAGAGGTCAATGAAAAATATTGGGCACAGAAAACATTTTTAAGCTACAATCAGACACACTTTAAGTTAGGATGGGACCTAAAAAAGAAAAGAGAGAAAAGCAATGAGAGAATCTCCCAGAACCACAGAACCAGCTTTCCAGAGAAACCCAATGCTTCACTAAATAAATCACTCATAGCCCAACCCTGCAGCAGCACATGTCCCCAGTGGCACTAACATGTAATGGATGCAGCATTTCTTCTTTGAATTTTCCTAAATTGAGTCTTTCAAGTCTATATAGCATTGCCTGAGAATGCCAAGTTTGTAACTTTGTAAATTTGTCGGCGCTGGAAGAGGGATGGGCTAATGGGAGGTGGGGGGGACCAAGCTGGGAAGAGGTCTCATTCCGGTTAGCTGTCACTGCAGAACAAACAATTCCGAAGCTCAGTGGCTTAAAGCAACTACCACCATCTTTTTTTTCTCATCAATCTGCAATTTGGGCAGGACTCCGTGGGGATTGCTCTGCTTTGCCCTTTGCAACTCTGTCTGAGGCAGTGGGGCAGGTGTCCGTGTCACCTAGCAAGTGGGTCCAGCTGGAAGATAAAAGAGAAAGGGAGAGGGAAGGAGAGCTGGTCAGCAACGTCACGCTGGGAGACTTAACAGGCAACATGGCCTTTGTCACAACATTATGGCGCGGTTCTGAGGGCAAGCATCCCAGCAGGGCAAGGACCATTTTCCTTGTCTAGGCTTAGAGTCCCAAAGGGTTGTTTCAGCCATGTGTTATTTGGCAAAACAGTCACAAAATCTGTCCAATTCCAAGGTAGGGGACATAGACCCCTCATCTCAGTGGGAGAAGTAATGAAGTCAGATGGTGAGAAGAATAAGTAAGATAGAACACATTGTCACAGCCATCTTTAGGAAATACAGTCTACTATTACAAGTCAGTAAATTCAGAAGCAAAAAGCAGAAGCAAAAGTGAAGTTGACAGGACTACCAAAAAATATATCATATTTTTGAAAACAACCTCATAATCCCATTTAAATCCTCTAAAAGTATACTCCTCTCAGCTTCTTCCCTTAGATTTTTTATTTGTTCATCATACTTTATCTTCAGCCCTTTTATTTTTTCCTCTTGTTCTTGCTGTGATTTATGAGTATACTCTTTTTCTACTTGTTTAATTTCTTTATTTAATGGATCAGTGTAGATTTTCTTCGGGAATTCTGTCCTTTTTTTCAAACTCTTTTCCATGTTCTTATAAATAGTATCAGAAAAGTAAGCCCCACCGTCACTCCACATCATCTCGCCTACCATCCCCATCAGCTCCTGCACTGGAGCTTCCTTCTCAGCTTCTGTGGCTCTGTTATCGAAGGCGCAGAAGCAGTTCCCACAATCCTTGATGATGTCCTTCAGGATGGGATCTACATCTGTTATACAGTCATACATGCTAAATCCTTCCAGCTATCTTTGTGAGTGAACAAAACGATCATGGGCTTCAAGGCTGCCTTCCCAAAGACAGCCTTGATCAATGCCATGGTCTTCTGCTCTTCATCCAGGTAGTAGCCCAGCTGCAGAACCAGGAAGATGGCTTGGGCCCCAGAGCAGGAGGAGAGGACACACTGGCTGATTTCCCTGCAGGTGGTTTCTGGGGTCTCCTTGGTGTCAAAGAGCCTTGGGGTGTCAACAACAAGAAGATTCCACCCCTTCCATTCCCAAGATGCTTTTTGACCCTTTTTGGTAACAGAGTGGGGAGGAATTCTAGAGTCAAATGCTTTTCTCCCAAGGAGAGTGTTTGCTGTTGCGCTCTTCCCATTTCCAGTTTTCCCTACCAGAACCACCCTCAGTGTTGTCCTTCAGGTCGGCCATGTCAATATCAAGAGGATCTGGGACTTAGGTATCCCCAGACCTGAAGGAAGGGAAGGAGAAGAAAAGGGGTCAGTGAAGATATGTGGAAAACATTACCCCTCATTTCTCCTTCCTGTTCCTCTTTGAAAGCGTGTCACAGTCTACGAACCATGTTGATCCCACAAAGACAGAAAGACGAAACAGTGTTTAAACTGTTGAACATGTTTGAACACCATGGAAGAAACAACAAAATAGTTAAAGAGTTTCCACACCAAAGAGTATCAGGTCCACATGGTGTCATGGGGAACTCACTTCAGCCCTTCAAGAGCTAAGACTCTCCATGCTTCTAAAGCTATTCCTGATGATTTAAAAAGAAGGAAAACTTTCGATTCTTTCTTTTTTTTTTTTAAAGATTTTATTTATTTATTTGACAGAGAGAGATCACAAGTAGGCAGAGAGAGAGAGAGAGAGAGGAGGAAGCAGGCTCCCTGCTGAGCAGAGAGCCCGATGCGGGACTCGATCCCAGGACCCTGAGATCATGACCCGAGCTGAAGGCAGTGGCCTACCACTGAGCCACCCAGGTGCCCTCGATTCTTTCTATGACAGAGGTAAATACTGATCCCGAAGACTAACAAAGATTTCACCAATAAATAAAGCTACAGACCTGTCTCATTTGTGAATACTAATACAAAAATCCTAAATACATGATTAGACACTAACAAGTGATACACTATGATTAAATGTGATTTATTTCAGAAATCCTAGGGTGGTTCAATATGAGAAAAAGTGCTATAACAACACATTCCCATGAATAGATTAAGATGAAAATACCTACATGCAGAAAAGACATTTCACCAAATGCAATACTGATTCATGTTTAAAGCATTTCATAAAATTTAAGTTATTAGATACTTCTTTAATGTGATCTTATATACATATAAATTAAAAATTTTTGTAATCACTTTTTTTCCCCCTGCAGCTAAAAGAGTTGACTATAAAATTCATTTGGATGAATAAAAAAGGAAATTAGCTCAGGCAATCAAGAAAGAGAAGAACTATGAGGGACTGGCTCTACCAGATAGCAGAGCATTTTAACCTCTTTAATTAAGGCACTATGACATCAGTGTATGAATGGAGAGACAGAACAGTGAAAGCAAACCAGAAAATTCAGAAACAGCCCAAATTAATCATACTGTATTCATGAATATTCAAGTCAATTATATTATGCTACATTTATATTCAATAAGTCAGCATCTCACATCAGTGGGGGAAAAGACAGACTAATAACCAGCATTGGGATAACTAGAAAACCATACAGAAAAACACAAAAGTGCATCCACTTTCTTATGTCATTCAAATTCTAAATAGATTAGAAATCTAAACATAAAATATTAATCCATATACTAGAAGAGGGGCAAATTATGCATAACTTGGGGTGGGGAAAATATTTCTGAGATTTTAAAGAAAGGGAAGTAAGAGAAAAGACTCATAAATTTGATTACATGAAAATCTAAAAGATAATGTGAAGCAAAGAACACTACAGGCAATAAAAACACAAATGTCAAAATATGGGAAAAATTTTTTCCAGCCTATATAAAAAAGGGTTGATTTTCCCATTATAAAAAGAATAATAATGAATAAAAGAGAAAATCAGCCTATTTTATGGAGAATTCCTAAAAGTAGAGAAACCAAAGACCAACAGCTTGATAGAAAATGGAATAAGACATAGGAGTCAACAGTTCAAAGGACAAAGAGTAAATGACCGCTGAATATACTAAGATATTAACACTCACTCACAATAGAGAAAAAGAAACCAAACATAGAAAAGATAAGATAACTAAATTTAAAAAATTCAAATTACACTGAGATACTATTTCTCATCTACAGGTTTGCAAAAATCCAAAAATTTGCTGGTATAATCTGTTGGTAAAGGTTTAGAAGAAATATGTCCTCTTCTCCACAGCTAATGGGAATGGAAAAACAGCCCAAACCCTACAGAGGAGAAGTTAGCACTATCTTGGAAAAGTACTTGCACATTTATCCTTGGAGTATGAGTCCCAATTTTAGGGCATATGCCTATATATGAGGACAGGCCACCCCAAAATGTGCCACTTTGACATGCTGATTATTTTAAATAAAAGTTACTAAAGAGACAGCCTGTGCAAGAAGGACACTCAGACCTTTCTCTGTCCCCCTGCAAGTTGGAAACTAATCTTCCAGGTGAAGGGTGCCCTCCCTGTCCCAGGAGCTAAAGAGACATCCTTGTGACCAGAGATGGGGGATTTGGAGCTGAGAAGTCTCTACGGACAACTCTTGTTACTTTTTACTCCTTTACAACCACAGCCCAAAGTCTGTTTAGAATTCCTTATTAACTGAAGCTCCCAGTCAAGCTTTCTTTGTTTTGTCAATTCCTCCCAGATTCATTGTCTCTTGGTCTAAAAAGTATAAAAACTGCCTGCCTTGGTCATTTCTTTTGGTCTCAATTTCCTTCCTCCTCGCACACTCTGTTGTTGTTGTTTTCTCCTCTTAATCTGTCTCAAGTAAGTGTAATTCTTAGTCCAGCTGGAGGTCGCTGAAGGGTAGAGGAGGACTTTTTCCTTCCCTGCATCCCAAAGCTACACCGACAAAAATACAGGGAAAAAATTATGCATAAGTCTATTCACTGCATCACTACTTGTAATAGCAAAAGACCAAATATCTATCAAATGCCCATAAATAGGGGACTGGTTGAATAAACGAAGATATATTCACACTGTGAGGTGTTGAGGAGAACGAGAACTTTCTCTGTATGCCACTATGGAGAGATCTCTTGGACATTCCCTGAGGCAAAAAAAAGGCAAAGTGAAGAAAATACAGCATAATTTTACTACCATTTCTCTAATAAGGAGGAACATGAAGTATATGTATAAACTATTATATATATATATATATATATATATATATATATATATATTCCACGTACATGAAAAACCAGCGGCAAGAAAATCTGAAAACTAAACAAACAAAAAATCTACTTTTGTGGGGCTGGGAGGAACAGGGGACAAGGACAGAAGCTGGAAACTACACTTCTTTAAATACACTTAGATTTCACAGATTTGATCTTGAATGCATGTACTGGTATTCCCTGCTTTTTTAAAGTTTGAATTACTTGGGCCACCTGGGGAGCTCAGTTGGTTCAGCCTCTGCCTTCAGATCAGATCATGTTCTCAGGGTCCTGGGATCAGGCCCCACATTGGGCTCCCTGCTCCGTGGAGAGCCGGCTTCTTCCTCTACCTCTGCTGCTCCCCCTGCTTGTGCTTTCTGTTTATTTCTCTATCGAATAAACAAACAAACAAACAAATAAATCTTTTTAAAAAAATAAAAAAAACAAAGTTGAATCACACCACTTTGCTTTTATGAAAGACCTGCACATGAACTTGTTTTTACTAATCAAAGTAAATTCAAAGAGGATTTTCATTTTTACAAAAAATGCTGAAAGCAAAAACAGTGTTCAGCATTTGTCTCACATTTAGATGAGCCACTGGCAAGGCAGCACACATCTTGGGCCATGAGAATGATGCTGCCAAGCCCCAAGAACCCCACACAGCATCTCAGCATCCAGCTGCCAGAGCTTTGAACCACGTGAACATGTGGTTTACGTCAATTGATTTTGTGCATTTGTTAGCAAGTTGTGTCTGAAGCTATTAGAAATGTATAAGGGAGGTGACTTTGGGGGATCTCGGAATACCCCTCAAATTTTTCCATATACATTAATGGTAATTGTTTCTCTTCATTTTGGTTTATGAAAGATTTTATAGGAACGTTCTGCTTTCAGGTAGTAGGGGAAACCTGTAATAGTTTATATAACTATACAATAAAACCATATTTTAAAACACTAGTAGTAAGTGGCACCTGGGGGACTCAGTCGGTTAGGTGTCCAACTCTTGATCTCAGCTCAGGACTTGATCTCAGGGTTAAGTTCAGGCCCCACATTAGACTTCAGCATGGAGACACTTTGTTTGTTTGTTTGTTTGTTTAATCTATTTATTTGCAAAAGAGAGAGAGAGAGAGCATGGGAGATAGGGCAAAGGGAGAAGCAGACTCCCCGCTGTGCAGGGAGCCGGATGTGGGGCTCAATCCCAGGACCTTGGGATCGTGACCCAAGATGAAGGCAGATGCCTAACAGACTGAGCCACCCAGGCAGCCCTACTTTAAATACATACATACATACATATTTTTTAAAATACCCGTAAAAGTCAAAAGCAAATGACACATAGAGTATTCAGTGAGATGGACAAACCACACAAAAAAACTGGTCAAAGAAACTTGAAAATGCAGTAATTTCGTTGTCTATCCCTAATGGAATATACCATAAGATCAAAAGGGAAAAAACTTGCCAAAATGATCTAAAATTGCTTTCAGGAATCCTATTCTGTTCTTAGAATTGTGTATGTGCGTGTGTGTGTGCGTGTGTGGTTTTGAAGGCCGGTGACAAGCCCAGTGGCAACGAGCATCCTGAGTGCCCATACTGTGCTCTTCAAATGCCATTTCCCACTAAAAATACTAGGACTCTTAGGTGAAAGTACCGATCCCAGTCTGGTCTAGGAAACATGCAAGTGGATTCTAGGCTGTCTCGTGACACTATAAAGCAAGGATGCTATCAAAAGTTACTCAGACCTTTTCATGGCTGCATAGAATTCCATTGTTCATAAAAAATAATAAATTTAATTAAAAAAATAAAAACAGGAGAAAAAAATTACTCAGACCACAGGGCGCCTGCATGGCTCAGTCGGCAGAGCATGCAACTCTTGATCTCAGGGCTACGCTGGGTGTAGAGATTACTTTAAAAAATTGCCCGAATCTCGGGGCGCCTGGGTGGCTCAGTGGGTTGAGCCTCTGCCTTCAGCTCAGGTCATGATCTCAGGGTCCTGGGATCGAGCCCCACATCGGGCTCTCTGCTCAGCGGGGAGCCTGCTTCCTCCTCTCTCTCTCTGCCTGCCTCTCTGCCTACTTGTGATCTCTGTCTGTCAAATAAATAAATAATCCTAAAAAAACCCCCAAACTTCCGTTTTAAAAAAAAAAAAAGAAAGGAGAGAGTGCTATTTGGGGAAACATTATGTCACATTAAAAAAAAAAAAATTGCCCGAATCTTATCAAAAGGACTAAAGAGTCAGCTTGAAGAGGCTCTGGCAGAGATGGGGCAATTGAGGATCCACAGAATAATATTTCCAATGGATTGAAACTGATCAAAATATGCTAAGATCCACAACTTCATAATATCATCATCTTAACAGAAGTCACTTGTTCCCTTCAGAGTATGCCTAAAAATAATTTCATCATTCTGAATATGGACAGATAAAGGGAAAGAATCAAGTATGTCTTTTGTGTTCTCTAACTGTACCTCCTGGAAATGGAAGAACCATTGAGGGGAAGTTTCTTTTTATAGGGTTATTCCATCTAATAAATGAAGAAAGATTGATGGGATTAGCATATCATAATTTGTGACGCTCGATGAAACCATTTTACTCTAGGCCGTTATTAGTGTCTGCTAAATCACAGGAAGAGAGAGAAGGGAACGTAATGTGCCTTCTGATGCACGTTTACAACAGCTCCCATGAAATAGACCCACCCAAAAAAACAGGCAAACCTTAATCTGATCAAGCCTCTCCTTAAATATAAATTCCTACAAAACACTGAAATTAGACGAGCACATTCATGGACATCAGGAGGATTTAATCAACAAGATGCACACTGTCCAACTGTTAACAACAATGACAACGACGACAATTTCACAGAAACAGGAAGGTAGAGACTTTTCCATTAAGCTAAACTTAAGAGATATCAAATAATTGCAATTTATGAACCTTACTGGGATCTGGTTTCAAACAATTTTTAAAATTATGAGACCATCGGGGAATCTGAATACATATGGTAATTTTTAAAAAATTACTAATTGCTTTTCAAAGCCTGAAAAAGTCATATTTTTAATGGTCTTTATCTTTCAGACATACATACTCAAATTCTTACTGATAAGTGATACAGTGTCTGACATTTGTTTCAAAATAATCTGGGATGGGTGGGAGGGTTTATAGATGAAACAAGACTGACACAAATTGATAATTGTTGAAGGTACATGGAAGTTCTCTTTATCTTTGAATGAGTTGAAAATCTCCCACAACAGGGGTGCCTGGGTGGCTCAGTCCATTAAGCGTCTGCCTCCTGCTCAGGTCATGATCCCAGCGTCCTCGGATCGAGCCCCACATCGGGCTCTCTGCTCAGTGGTGAGCCTGCTTTTCCCACCCCCTCCCCTCTCCCTCTACTTGCCACTCCACCTGCTTGTGCTCTATCACTTAAATGAATAAAATCTTAAAAAAAAATTGTCCACAATAAAAAATTTAACTTGTTCTTAATATAACACCTACTGAATGTATACTATATACCAAGCCCCTGATAAATAGGTTTTGTACATTATCTCCTTTACTCCTCAAAAATACCTGAAAGGAAGCTAATTTTATTATTCTAATTTTTAAGGTCTATTTATTTATTATTTAAATAATCTCTATCCCAACATGGGACATGATCCTGAGATCAAAAGTCACACACAGGCTCTTCTGACGGAGCCAGACAGGCACCTCTATCCTAATCATGTAAATGAGGAAATTGATGTGGCTCAGAAATGCCGAGAGACTTGCCCAAGGTCCAGTGCTGATGGGCATTGAGCAAAGGAGGGATCCAGTTCAAAGTCTGTCTGACCACCATCCTCATGCATGACCACTGCACACTGCGGCCTCTTCCTGGTTCCTTCTCAGGTCCTTGATTCCACATTTCCACTTACACTGAATCAGAAATAGATCAGGGGTGGGGCACCTGGGTGGCTCAGTGGGTTAAAGCCTCTGCCTTCAGCTCAGGTCATGGTCTCAGGGTCCTGGGATCAAGCCCCACAGTGGGTTCTCTGCACAGTGGGGAGCCTGCTCCCCGCCCCCCCCCTGCTCTCTCTACCTGCCTCTCTGCCTACTAGTGATCTCTCTCTCTCTCTGTCAAATGAATAAATAATATTTAAAAATATATATATTACTTATGTCCACTTGAAAATCTGCACACAAATATTTATAGCAGTTTTATTCATAATTGCCAAAATGTGGAAACAACCAAGATATCTTTCAATAAGTGTGAATGGACAAATAAACAGTGGTCTATCAGATAATGGAATATTATGGAATGTTAAAAAGAAATGAGCTTTCAAGCTATGAAAACACATGGAGGAAAGTTAAATATGTATTTCTAAATGAAATAAGCTCATCTGAAAAGGCTATGTACTCTGTGATTCCAACTCTATGACATTCTAGAAAAGGCAAAACTATGGAGACAGTAAAGGATCAGTGGGTTGCCACAGTTTGGGAGGATAGACTTGTAGGTGGAGCAGAATGAGCCACCCAGGTGCCCCTGGAGTTTCCTTTTGGGGGGAATGTTTTAAAGTATGGATTTAATGTCCTTGAGAGATATAAGACTATATGGGGACATATCAAAAGGACACAAGAGGCAACATGAAAGTGGTCCCAATGACCAAAGCCATCTTTTTATAGAAATACTCCAGCTAATAAACACAGACGCATGATATTTGAATTTTGCAACCCCTAATAAGTGAATGGATCTAGGCAATGATGATCAATGATTACTAGATATCCCTAAAAGAGACACAACTCTACATCATATGCCTCCAGAAGGAAGAGTACACACTATGTGTAAGTTGCAGTACATGGACCTTTTGTGGATCTATATTCAAATTTTTAAAAAGTAAAGTAAAAAAAAAGTGCATGACAACTGGGGAGGACGGAACGCTGCCTAGATATTTATGGTAGATATTCATTTCCTAAACGGGGTTTGAGTAAAAGGGGGAGTCCTACTACAGACAAAGGGCTGATATCCAAGATGTATAAAGAACTTCTCAAACTCAACACCCAAAAAACAGATCATCATGTCAAAAAATGGGCAGAAGACATGGACACTTCTTCAAAGAAGACATACAAGTGGTTAGCAGAACATGAAAAAAGGTTCATCATCATTAGCCATCAGGGAGATTCAAATTAAAACCACATTGAGATACCACCTCACACCAGTCAGAATGGCCAAAATTAACAAGACAGTAAACAACAAGTGTTGAAGAGGATGTGGAGAAAAGGGAACCCTCTTACACTGCTGGTGGGAATGCAAGCTGGTGCAACCACTTTGGAAAACAGTACGGAGATTCCTTAAGAAATTAAAAATAGAGCTACCCTATGACCCTGCAATTGCACTACTGGGTATTTACCCCAAAGATACAGATGTAGTGAAAAGAAGGGCCATATGCACCCCAATGTTCATAGTAGCAGTGGCCACAATAGCCAAACTGTGGCAAGAGCTGAGATGCCCTTCAACCAATGAATAGATAAAGAAGATATTGTCCATATATACAATGGAGTATTATGCCCCCATCCAAAAGGATAAATACCCAACTTTTGTATCAACATGGATGGGACTGGAGGAGATTATACTGAGTGAAATAAGTCAAGCAGAGAGAGTCAATTATCATATGGTTTCACTTACTTGTGGAACATAAGGAATAACAGGGAGGACATTAGGAAAAGGAAAGAAAAAGTGAATCAGGTGGAAATTGGAGGGGGAGAGGAAGCATGAGAGACTGTGGACTCTGAGAAACAAACTGAGGCTTTTAGAGGGGAGGGGAATTGGGGGATGGGTGAGCCTGGTTGTGGGTATTAAGGAGGGCATGTATTGCATGGAGCATTGGGTGTGGTGCATAAACAATGAATCTTGGAATACTGCATCAAAAACTAATCATGTATTTTATGATGGCTAACATAACAAAACAAAAATTTTTTTAAAAAGGGGAGTCCTAGTGCTTTAGAGTTATGTACTGAAATGTTCACAGATAAAATGGTGATATCAAAGATTGGCTTTTGAATAATCAGGAGAGAAAGGGATGAGGTTTAGATGAAAAAAAGATTGCCACATATGATAATGCTGGACTCTTAATGATGGATTCATTAAGTTCAGTACACTGGTTTTTTTTTTAGCTTCTCTCTACACAGAATTTCCAACTCAAAATATATTGACAAAGGTTTGTCAAAGTTCACAGTATTTCCATTTTTCCAAACATTTTCAATATATTGGGTTAAACAGGATAACTTCCAACCTCTCTGGGAAAGAGTTAGAAATATAGTACAGTCATTTGATAGGTCTTGAAAAGCTTTTTTGGCATACTTCCCAGAGATTGCAAAATCTAATGTTTCCAATGACTGGCTAATAAATCCTTTTGGAAGTCAAGCAGTATACACTGTCTTGTTTTCAACAAAAAAGAAGGCAGATGTATCCATTAACAGACAATTAAAAATTAATGACAGATTGCTATTATGGTTTTGACATTTATCTTGGAAGGAGTACTAAGAATTAAGTGGTATTGCCATAACAAAATTGTTTCCATTCCTATTTATTTATTTATGTGAATGAGGTTTCTCATTACCTTTCTTGGGGTCCGTTATCAAAGGAGCGAGACTGATACAAAGCGAAGGTTAAGCAAAGCTTTATTTCACGCCAGTATCAAACCGGCCTGGGCCATCTCTTACAGAGAGAGCGACCCCCCACAGCCCCACAGACTAGCTTTTATAGGGCAGAAGCCATGTGGTTGAGCCTGGCCAATGAGATTGGAACACACAGA
Source organism: Mustela nigripes (assembly GCF_022355385.1). Lineage (NCBI taxonomy): Eukaryota > Metazoa > Chordata > Mammalia > Carnivora > Mustelidae > Mustela > Mustela nigripes. The sequence goes on along the minus strand of NC_081560.1, from coordinate 5,905,710 downwards.
GAAAGTTGCATAGTCATGCTAGGTCACACATGGGTGGTCAATTGAATTACAATTTACTCTATAGTAGCTATTTGAACTAGTCTATCACTTTGGTCAGAATTGGCACTCAAGTTGGTGCCAGAAAAGGAGGGACCCACGTTCTTTGGTGGTTAGGGAGGTAGTATGTGTGCTTTACTGATTGGACGCTCCATCTGGCCTGACTCGTCCTTCATCTGGGCTCTGTTATCTCTGCCTGACCTGACCCGTTCTTGTATCTGGGCTCTGTTATCAGGGACTGCTCAGCTACATTTTACTGGTTTCCCAAACTTGTTTCTAAGTAAATTCCTCTGGGGGGGGGGGGCAGGGTCATTTTAAGTTTACTGCACAAACAACAAAATGGCTGTTTTACTGAGATGGAGTCGCTCTGGCTAAGTAGGCACTTACACCTTCACCAATTAAAACAAAATATGGGAATAGAATTAATCTGAACATTGTCTCATTCTAGCAAAGAATAATAATCATGCATGTATATATGAAATAAATGGGGGGAAAAAGCCTCCTTTGCCTCACTGAGAGATGCATTTCCAAAATAAAAAAGTTACTGTTTTTTTTTTTCTGGAAATGTGATACATTTGTGTTGCTTTGATCAGTTGTGTACTAATAACACCTTAGTAATAACCAAATACAGAAGAGATTGTTCAAACTTAAAGCTTTATGGTCATATAATTTTTTTCAATTTTCACATACATTTTTAAAACAGAAATGTGTGTGACTAGGGTGATAAGAATTTCCTGGCACAAAAACCCATTATCATAAAACACAATTCTGTGGGAGAGGTAAATGGACAGTGAAGGAGAAAAAGGAACAAACTATTAGGAAGGAGCTCATGTATTTTTTAAATAGCTTCTGATTACTATTCAATTTCTGGTTTTATATTATTTTTTAATATCTACAATGCGTTAGAAACTGCATTCTTTGCAAGCATTCATGAAAAAATTGTAGAAGTTCAGTTTAAAATAGTGAAGAGAGGGGCCATCGGATGCCCCTCACTGGATGGCTCAGTGGGTTAAGCTCTGCCTTCAGCGCAGGTCATGATCTCAGGACTCAGGGTCCTGGGATTGAGCCCTGCGTTGGGCTCTCTGCTCAGCAGGGAGCCTACTTCCCCCTCTCTCCTTGCCTCTCTGCCTATTTGTGATCTCTCTCTCTGTCAAATAAATAAATAAAGTCTTAGAAATAAATACATTTTTAAAATGCTGAAGAGAGCATTCGGATTTTTAAAATTCTTTTAGTGAATATAAAAGCAAAAACATTGCCTGAGATAAACTCTTACATAAATATGTGATGATATTTTTATTTTAAAAGTTCATTAAGGGGGCACCTGGGTGGCTCAGTGGGTTAAGCCTCTGCCTTCGGCTCAGGTTATGATCTCGGGGTCCATCGGGGCTCTCTGCTCAGTGGGGAATCTGCTTCCTCCTCTCTCTCTGCCTGCCTCTCTGCCTGCTTGTGAACTCTGCCTGTCAAATAAATAAATAAAATATATTTTTTAAAAGCTCATTAAGGTTAAAACATAGAAACAACACAAATATCCATCAACAGTTGACTCAAAAAACAAATTGCAGAATGCTCATACAATGGAAAAATACACAGCAGTAAAAATGGGCAAAGTACAGGTCCCACCATCAACATGGATGATATCAAATATATTATGTTGAACAAAAGGAGCAATTCCCAGGAACACACAGAGTCTGATTCCATTTTTGTTGAGATTAATAATGGACAAAACTAAAAATAGGTATTATTTAGGGCAACAGACATAACTTTTACAGTAAAATTGTATGATTACACCATGGTGAGAGGGAGGAATGGTGATGGGTCAAGAAGGGAGTGATGGGGACAGAGTGGAGAACCTCAGTGTCAATGCTCTGTCTCCTCAACGGGGTATTTACTTGATGGATCTTCTTCAAACCGTACCTACACTCATACGTATGATATGCTGAACTACAAAACATTCCACCACACTGAAAAGCATGAAATGAGATCTGAACTAATAGAAAAATGTGCTACGTTCTCATGAAATACCATACTATAAAAGTGTACAATCTTCCAAAATTTATAGATATTTAATTTAGTTCCAATTGAAATCCCAACTTGTCACGTGCAGAAGTAGGTAACACATTCTTCTTATTTTAAAAGATTTATTTATTTGAGAGAGAGAGATGTATGTGCAAGGGGAGAGGCAGAAGAAGAAGGAGAGAGGACTCCTGAAGCAGACTCCCCACTGAGCCTGGAGCCAGAGGGATGCAGGGCCCAACCCCAGGACCCTGAGATCGTGACCTGAGCCAAAATCAAGTCAACAGCTTTACCAACTGAGACACCCAGGTGTCCTAGATAACACTTTCTTAAGGTTCCCATGGGATGAAAAATGCCTAAACATAATCAAATCAGTCTTATATTGACTTAAACATAGACAAACTAATAAAATAATACATAATACACAGTGAATCCCGGTTAATAATGGAATTTAATATATGACAAAGACTAGGGAATTAACTGTTGAATTAGTCAGTGTTGTTCACCCAAATAGTTTTCTAACTAGAAGACAAAAAAGCTGAGCTCCTATCTTAAACTATATACAAATCTAAGAAGAATTGAATTCTCATCTGTAAAGAATAAGACAAAAATATTAGAACAAAATATCAGAAACTAGATGTACAATCCTAGGGTTGGGTATACTTTCTTAACCAAGACATGAAAACAGAAATTATCAAAGAAAAAAATAGCTTTCAACATTTTATTATGACAAAGGTGCCATAAATGAAGTGAAAAGAGAAAAAAGAAAAAAAAAAGAGAAAAAAGAAACCTACCAGATTTGAAAAAAGATGAAAAATTTAAATCTGTTTCTAGAAGAGTTCACTCAAGTCCAGGAAGGGTACACCATGTGTGCAGACTGTTGGCAGGTGGCGATAAACAGCCAGCACGTGTATGAAAAGATACTCAACTTCATGAACAAGAGAGGAGATGAGAATTAACATAACAACATGCAAAAACTGGGAAAAGTTATACTATCTACCACGGACAAAAATTAGTGCTGAAGTTAAGGAGAAGAACGAAGGATGCTTTAATGTACCGCCCGTGAAATGTACATTATTGCAGCCTTTTGGGAAAGCTCTCTGATGACATTTATTGCCTTTTTAAATATTTATACGCTCCCACGAGCGATCCTATCCAAAGACTTCCTCTCATAGCAATAGAAGGTCCGGTCAGTGCAGTCCGCAGCCCGCAGCCGTGTTTCCAGGGACAAAAATACAGGAAGAGAAGTCAAAGCTCATCAGGAGGGAGATTGGAAGTATGCTGTGCAGCCATAAAAAGAATGTTAAACAGGGGCGCCTAGGTGGCTTTGTTGGTTAAGTCTCTGCCTTGGCTCAGATCATGATCTGGGGGTCCTGGGATCCAGCCCCAAATGGGGGGGGGGAGCCTACATCTCCCTATCCCTTTGTCCCCCACTGCTGATGCTGTCTCTCTCTCTCTCAAATAAATAAATAAAATCTTTTTTTTTTCAAAGGATGCTAAATGAGCTATTTGGATGTTCTTCATTTCCTTTCTTCTTCTCTTAGGGCTGGTTTTTCTCTCAGCTCATTTAGCCTCTATTTTCCGCAAGTACCGGCGCGTCCTAGGCTTTCTGCTCATCCTTGCACATGAGGGAGGGGCAGCCTGCATGGACGCTATGCACGTGTATATTTGCATCCATTGCAACAAATATATACAATCTGTTATGCTACACATATGTTGTTTTAAGAAGATTTACTTTATTTATTTTTTAGAGACAGAAAGAGAGAACGGGGGAGGAGATGGGCAGAGGGAGACAGAATCTCAAGCAGACTCCCCGCTTAAACATAGACAAACTAATAAAATAATACAGAATACACAGTGAATCCCAGTTAATAATGGAATTTAATATATGACAAGGGCTCCATATATGATATATGATAAGGGCTTTAATATATGACACAGGGCTCGATCTCATGACCCTGAGATCATGACCTGAGCCAAAATCAAGAGTCAGACGCCTAACTGACTGAGCCACCCAGGTGGCCCTACACATAAGATTTTGCAACCCAAATTTATTCATAAAGGAGCGGTAGTTTAGGGAACTGGTGCCAGTATAAAGTGACAGTCACGTTGGTGGCATATGTGATTTTCTCCCCAGTGTTAAATAACGTTCTATCCCACCAAGTAACAACAATTGAGCAAGTGCCTGGGTTCACTCCCATCTCAGGATGCTTTGAGAGCAGCACCCCAGGGTCTGGGACCTAGAGATTCCCGGACATCAGCTCAAATGCCAGGTCGAGATCTCTGTTTCTCCCCATATTAATTAGAACGGTTTCAACTGCAAGTGACTTAAGCAAGAGATGACTTGTTCGGTCACATACTAAAATGGCAAGGGTCGCTCCTGCTTCAGGCACTGTTACAATACCCCCCGCCATGGGTTTTTCCCACCTCCTCTCTGATTCGACAGCTTGTCTTCATTCTAGAGCCCATAGGGTGGTCTTTGGCAGCTCCAGGAAGACCTCTGGGGTGGCAGTATGGCTGTTACCGCTCCAACTCTACAGCCTTCCAGGTTCAAGTTCAGCGTAAAGAGCCAGAGCCTTTTCTGGTAGTCTTTGGGGTACACTCTGATGGGACGAGTTTAGGTGTGCGCACTCCTGAAACCACAACCATGGTCTGGGGGAAATTATCTGCGGCTTGGTCCAAGCTTGGGCTACATCCTTTATCCCTGGAACTGAGGCTAAAGCCCCACCGTGAACGCATAGCCAGACAGTGAGGAAAAGAGATCTCCCAAATAGAGAGGGAATGGAAACACGGGGCTGTTCCTAAAAAAGGGGAGAATGAATGCCAAGGCTACTTTGTTATGAGATCCCACACTAACATTAGTCCATTGGTTCTCAAAAAGCATTTTCCCCACCTCACTACATTTCAAATTTCAACCAAGAAAAGATAGGTACCCTGAGAAAGTTTCCAAATGGTTCTGATGTATCTCCTAGTGGGAGTGCCCTGATCCCATGCTGGAAACCGCAGCCCTACTCAGTGACCACCCAAATACGTGCCATTAATCACAATGCAAATGGAGTGTAAATGGCTCAGACACATTCCGTGCACCGCTGGAAAAAATAATTCGTGCCATTTATTGATTCATCCAACAAATATTTAGAAGGTGTCCCCCAAGGCTCCCTAATACCACTCCTGTGTATACAAACAGGAGGGTGTGTTTACCATTGCAATTCACTGCTGACTTCCAAACTTATATTTACAGACGACATCAGCCATCCACAGGAGACTGGCCCACTGAATGTGCTCCAAGCTTACACAGAATCTGACCTGTGCTTAAACAGGAAGAGAGCTGACACACACGGCAACACAGGAGGACCTCGAAACAAGCCAGTCACAGAAGAATAAATATTGTACCTTATATAAATATTGTACCTTAAATAAATATAAGTACCTTATATAAGGTACTTAGAGCATAAAATGCACAGAGACCGAAAGTAGAAGGTGGTTACCAGGGGCGACAGGGAAGCGGGGGAGGGGAAGTTAATGTTTAATGGGACAGAGTTTCAGGTGGGGAAGATAAAATGTTCTAGACACACGTGATGGCTGTATGACCGTGGGAATGTGCTTAATGTGACTGAACTTTACATTTAAACATGGTTAAAATGGTAAAAAAAAAAAAATTACATAAAAATAAATAAATGAAATGTCATGAGTCAGTAGCAGAAAACAACCAAGACTTCAAACTCTGGTGTTACTTCCTACAGAAAATACAACAAATAATGAGGGAAGTTTAAAGAAGTAAAATAGACCCTCAGCCAGCGTGACTGAGGAACAAGAGAGGGTCCAAAGAGGAGAGAAGGTTTGAACACACCACAACGATAACGTCCAGAAATGTTTAACAAAAATCTAAAATTGTGCAGAAGGTTTAAAATCAGATTATAATAACTAGGGGATAATGAGTCAATTGGGCAAATAATTATGAAGAAGTTATCCGGAATGCGGCAGGTAGAAACAGAGGTGGAAAGTGTAAAACAGAAAAGGAACAAGGAGATCGGGAGGCTGCAGTGACAAGGTCCAACTCGGCTCTGACCAAGAATTCGGAGGGAATCACAGGGGAGAGTGCAGGAAAGGGACCGATCACAGGCGAAACGCAGAGTGTCTCAGGTTTTACCAACAAAAGTGAGGGGCCACCTGGGTGGCCCAGTCAATCGAGTGTCTGACACTTGGTTTCGGCTCAGGGTCCTGATCTCAGGGTTGTGGGATCGAGCCCTGGTTCCGGCTGCACGCTCAGGATGACGTCTGCTGCAGACTGCCTCTCCCTCTCCCTCTGCCCTCCCCGCTCTGCGTGCATGTGCTCCCTCTCTCTCTCTCAAGTAAATAAATCTTTAAAAACAAAAGTGTGAATTCTGGGACTCAGAATTCTTTAAAATAATTCCTCAGGAAGAATTTTTTAAGGGAAAATAGATTCATACACACCCACATTCAGAAGTAAATCTTCAAAACACCAAAAAAAAGGGGGAAAGATCTTAAAAGCCATTAGAATCGGTTACATTTTTTTTAAAAAAAGATTTTATTTATTTTTTTGTCAGGGAGAGCAGAAGCACGGAGAGCTGCAGGCCAGACAGGCAGAGGGGGAAGCAGGCTCCCTGCCAAACAAGAAGCCCGATGTGGGACTCGATCCCAGAACCCTGGAATCATGACCTGAGCCAAAGGCAGATGCTTAACCAACACGAGCCACCCAGGCACCCCAGAATTGGTTACGTTTCATTAAAGGAAGAATTGTCTATCCAGTGAAACTATTTCTCTCAAGCTGGGTATAATAAAGAATATTCTGATCAAGATAAAGTGAGAAGGTTTACCACCAAGAGACCTTTACTTTTAAAGTAATTAGAAAGGATATACCTTAAGGAAGAAGAAAAAGCAGTATCAGAAGGAAGCCCAGAATTATGAGAAGAAAAGGAGAGCTTTTGATCTTAGTAAAAACATGAGCAGATCTAAGCAAACACTGAGTACGCACAAAAAAGCAAGACATCTAATCCGAGAGCTTAAAATAATCCAAGACAGACTCTGAAATTTAAGACAAGGAGATCGTATGACAAGGAGCATTCTAAAGGCATTATATTTTTCAGATAGAGAATTATTTGATTAAGTGTACGAGTGGTATTTTTAAGATACCAAGGGGATAAAAATAATTATAATTTAAAAATAATAAAATAAATAATAATAATAATTGATCAAAGATAATAATAAACCAGAAATCCTCATGAAGGGGTGGCCTCTAGAGGGGCTGGGAGAGAAATGAACTCAGTGGGTAAATACCGAAGAAGTTCATAGCCGCCCCCAGCGTTGAAAACGAACAGTTGTGATGTCTCCTTCTTACCTGAGAAGGACTTTTTTAAAATAAGAGTGGACAGTTTCTCCTAAACCTTCATTGCACATTTTTTATGAACAGTTCTTTGGTTTGGAGTCTCCAGGGCCTTCTTTGCTCGATTTGAGACAATGGGGATTAACCAGTCAGATATCCAGAAGCATTTCCGAAGAGACCGTGCTTTTGGCAGGGGCAAGAAATAGTGAAGGAACACTGGGACGCTCTCCCAGGAAGTTTGCCCAACGGCCCCTGCCCTGGGTAGCTAACGGAGCGGAGGGTGGGGAAATCGCCAGGTGCCTCCCAGACTGAGCAAGGACAGACACCACCCCCGTCACTACATCCGCAGGTTGGAGCTGAGCCAAGAGAGTCCCAACCGGGGCCCTACGGAGGCCCTGCCCTTCATTCCTCTTCCAGGTCCCAGGCCCTCCCCGTCCAGCGGCCCAGTCTATGCCAGAGGGGGAAGTCGAGCTCCAACCAGTGCAGTTTTAAAAATGAACAGCACCGGGTCTTGAACACTAAATGTGAGGCCATTTCCAGGTTATGGAATCTGGAATCTGGTCCTGATGCTAAAGGACCCCATATCCAACAAGCAAATGGGGAGTTGACAAAACACAGTTACAAGCAGGGATTAGAGGGGTGTGTGGGAGGCTCAGGGAATCGAGCCTCTGGCTCTTGATCTCAGCTCAGGTCTTGATCTAGAATTCGAGCCCCGCGTTGGGCTTCAAAACAAAATAAAGCAGTGATTAGAGAATGAAGCCATTTCCTGTTTATACTCTGGTTTTAAATCCTCCAGCAAATACAGACCGGCTGGGGATTACTTGCCTGACCCCATGTCAGGTTCCGGAGGTTGTTTCCATCTGTATATACACAGTTTCAGCACCAAAATGGAGCCATGCAGACAGACCAATAACTGTGGGCTTTTCTAAGTAAACAAGAGCAGGCGAGAAGGGTTTGGCATCTGATTTCCTACAGAAAAGGACAAGATTCAGAAACTTCCAGGGCTAGTCATGGGAGGGGGAGAAAGGGCCAGAGAGAGGGAGCAGCCCCACCTTCCCTCAGAGACTTAGCAACTTTCGGGGGGGAGGGGGAAGGAAGTTGACAGACTCCGACATTAAAAGACTATTTCATGAAAAAACATCCAAAAAACAAAAACAAACAAACAAATAAAACCAAAAAACTACCAAGCTGACATTTATTTACATGACATTTAGTATGAAAAATAAAAAAACACTTCTCTCTGATCTGGCCATAAATGGACTGGTTTAGAAACACTGGTGCACAGAAGTTAACAGCATCCACCGAGTTCTTACAAAGAATTAAAACGAAATGATGAAACGCAAGGAGGCTGGTTCCATCCCCGAATACACCCAGCAAGTCAGCCACGTGATCATCTCTCCCCACGCTTCTCAAACTGCACTCAGCGCAGGAAGGACCACCTTGTGCATCTTGTGAAAATGGAAATTTTGATTCAGTGGGTCTGGGGTGGGGCAGAGTGTGTATCTCCAGCAAGCTCTCCAAGTTGCCCCCAGTTTCCTATGCCACAGGCCAGCGCATCTGGGACCGATTCACACTTGAGGCTCCCGTCAATCACCCAATAAAACTAGCCACTCCCCCCCCACCCCCCTGGGGTTCCCAGAAGACCTGGTAGTAAAGCTTTCAGGCTTTGTGGCCCATTCAGTCTCCGTTGAGACTGCTCACCTCTGCCCTTGGAGCGTAGACAGTGTGTGAGCAAATGGCTGTGGTTGTATTTCAATAAAACTTTATTTACAGAAATAAGCAACAGACTGGATTTGACCCTCAGGGTGAAATTTACCAACCCCTTTCCAATACTCTGAACATACTTCTGGGGCATCTCTGTGGCCTTTTCTTGCACAAGCTTATTTACAAACCTCTGTCTATGGACTAGGCAGAGAGGGAGCCCTGAGGAGAGAGACGCAGGCCCCGCATCCTGAAGGTCCCCACACAGGGCCACACCTCACTCATTCTAGCGGCTCTGCACCTGCCCAGCACGGCCCCGTGAGGCAGCACCGTGCGGTGGGTGAAGGTGGGGGCTCAGGGGCAGTCTGCCTGGATTTGAAGACCAGTTCTTCCCCCGTGGTCTGCCAAGGAGGGATAAGCCCTACCTCACGGAGATTTCATGAAGCCACACAGAGATGCTAGCCTGTTGACGGTGTTGGAATCAGAAGGAAAAAAAAAAAGCCAGAATAACAATCATTTGTTAATTCTAAAGACCATAACCTGCTTTCTTACCCTTCAGAAATGCTTATATCTGTATATGTATAGTATATATTAATAGAGGTATAAAGGAAATGAAAAACGTTTTTTAAATTCTTCATATCGTTTAAAAAGAAAGTGAAGAATAATGCGGGGAGGTGTGAGAATGTGTGTGTTTGTGCGTGTGTGCATGTGTGCAGTTGTAGAGAGCGAATAAACTCTACCGTAGGAAGGGAGAGAGCAAACAGTCTTGTTTCATGCCTCACATAGTTCTATGACCCCCGCCCAGAAAGTTATAGTCAAAATTACAGATGCTTAAAGACAATCTCAGCAGGCAAAAAGAGTCTCAGTGTATGAGAGTTACTTTCACTTTACTTGGAACACAAGGAAATCGTAAGAAGGAAGTTTGCCCCCTTGGGATGTAGAGTGGAACATAATTACATTTAGTCTTACTGGGACCTTGTTTCCAGTCGCAAACTGGCCCACGTTTAAAGCCAAACATATCAGCACAGAGAAAGGCATTTTCATGGCACACCATGAGCAGAAGCAAGGGAGACCGCCTCTTTTCTGGCCCAAATTATTTTTTCTGTTGTTTCTGTTTAATCAGTATCGGAGAAAAGGTGACAACACCTGTTCCTTGAATTGAAGGTGTGGGAAGAGGAGGAGGCTGGAACAGTGGCCAAAGGACAGGCAGGTGCGAGGGGCAGGGCACTGAGGAGTCATGGGGAGGGCACTTTGTCCTCTCCAGAGGCCCTGGGCTACGCTGGCCGGGGGCATGCGGAGGCCCAGGCAGGCTCTGCAGCAGCTCACAGGATGATGGTAGCCACAGTCTTCTCCTTGGCAGGGGAGGAAGGCACTGAGCTTTCCCCCAATAGCTTTTTCTCTGACCCTTCCTCATTCTGAAAACAAAAACAAAAACAAAAACAGGGGAAATCAATCATTGCTGGATAAAAGATGGGGCCTAGTTAGCTTCCTAGAACTGGAAATCAGGTGAAAGAAAGAAGGAGGGGAAGGAAAAGGTATAGAGGAGGGGGAGCTACCCAGAGGTCGGGGACAGGAAGCCCAAAGGAGGTCCTGAAGGGGCGGAGGGCAGCAGCTAACCCAAACACGGTGAAAGCACATGCTCCCCAAATGGCAAAGGACACAGCTGAGTCCTGGAAAGAAGCCGAGTGATGCTCCTGGCCCTGATGTCCCTCCCTGTCCCCAGAGCTTCACCAAACAAACTCATTCTTTCCCCAGCCCCTCTCCTATAGCTCACCAGGGGCCGGGAGCTCTGGCCACACAAGCTTCGAAGCCCCATGCTCAGGGAAGCCAAGGATATGATCAGCTGCAGGACACAGACAGCCAGGAGCAGAGCATGGATGCCTAGGAACAAATCCTGGAGATGGAGGAAGCAAAACGACACAGTCAGGAGTCTGCTCCTCTGATTCTGCTCTTGCTACCACCTTACCAACCCAGCCAGGTACCAGACTCTGTCCAACTGACCACTTCCTACTGAAGCAGATGGCGTTTTCCAACCATGGGGCAGCCATAGCGTCCACCCCATTGACTTGTCTGCCATGTGACCTGACCACACCCTGTGAAGAGCTGGGTCTACTTCTCCACCCTTAGAATCTGGAACAACCTGTAACTGTTTTGCACAACAAAAAGGTACACTGGGGGTGACACTAAGCCAGTCATAGCGGTAGCCTCTCATTGGCCTGGTGGCTTCCATTTCCCACCTACTGAAATATTCGCAGTGAGAGACTTCCTGTGAGAACCTAGTTGCGATGCCCTGAGAAGCCCAAGCCAGATGGAGAAGCCATCGTAGGCTCTCTGGTGGACAGCCTCCGCTGAGCTCCGAGCCATGTGAGCGCCATCTTGGACATCCCGCCATCTTGAAGATCCGACCTGATCAAGCTCTCAGATGGCCTAACCCCTCCACCCCCACCACTGACGTCTGACTACAACTGCATGAGAAAACCCAAGGGAAGACTGCTTTGAGCCCAGCCAGCCCACAGACTGGGAGAAGTAATGATACATGATGGTCCTCAGCCACAGCATGATGGGTGTTGTGTTATGCAGCAATATGTAACTAGGACAGCCGCACACCGGAAAAGATAGAAGGATGTTCTGTGACATCCTCACTAACTGCTCTTTGCACATCATCTCCTTTGAGTCAGAAATTCTTATGCCATGAGGGTCTGAGAAATATCTCCAGCTTAAGTTAAAACCTCCTGAACCACAGAGTAGGATGAGGCTCACACTCCAAGAATCTATATCTCTGCCTGCCAGTGCCCCAGCTCCTTGGGAACAGACCGTGTGTGGGTCCCTGGAAGACTGGACCCCGTTCTCACCATCAGCATTTGCATGTAGGCTCTGCAACTGTCTTCATCCCACCATGATGTGCGAGTCCTTTGCCACCTCTCTTTGTACCCAGCAGTCGTGTTGGGAAGATCTGGGGAGTCACAGGCAGAGTCGATGTAAATGAAACCATCACTTGGCATGGTCAGGCTGTTCACACAGAGGACAAGGACAGCCACGGCTGTGGCGACACTGGCCAGCGTCAGCAGACCTGATGCACAGCCCTAGAAAGACAAAGTGCAGGGTACAGAACCTCCTTAGTGAAAGCCGCGAGGTCATGGCCCCAAACCTGTCTCTTCTTCCTCACTTCCTGCCCCAGGAAACCCTCCCCAGCCCTCCAGATAAGATCCTGAGACATTACGAACCAAAGGGAAGAAGACAGAAAAATAGAGCAGAAAAGCAGAATAGCAGGGGGCAGAGGACACCCAAGACTCACAGAGAGTTTGCCCCGGTGCTTCTCATGGACGAGGGTTCCAGCTCCTGCTACAATAGCCTGAAGAGAGAAAATGCCAGAAAAGGCCTCTAGTTGACTCTCCTGAAGCGACCACCCCACCCCTTCCCAGGACAGCCGATTCGAAGCAGGATCCAAGGGACTGGCAAAGACACGGAGCACATGGACAGGACGCCGTCCCAGCTGCCCGCCCGCCCAGCCTGGCCTGCAGAAGGGAACAGCAGGGATTTGCTCGCCCCTTAAGGCTGCTTCCTCATGGCAAAGGGCATTCGGATCCAGGTCTTTGGTTTCTTCCCCAAATCCCTGCCCCAGATCCCTTGCCCAGAACCACTTGCCTGACACCAGGCTTACAGCCCCTTCCTCACTCACCACAGACCCTGCCCAGAAGGCACAGCCAGAAGCACGCAGCTTAGTCCAGGGCCCGAAGGAGAGCAGCACCCCCAGAGCGCAGCTCACGGCCCCCAGCAGGGTCTGGATCACCTGCAAGACAGAGTGAGAAGCTAACTGGGTGGCCTCGACCTGGCCTTCCTTTCCTTCCATCTTTCACCTCTATCTGGCTACACCTACTCTTCGTCCACACAAGTCTGGCTCAGATGCCAACTGCCGCAGGTCGAACCCTAGGAATGTTACCTGCTCTACCTTTCATTCTAGGCATGTGTATGGTGGTGTGATCCCTTCTGACGGATGCTGAGCTCTTTTAGGCTAGAGCCTAAGGACTCTCTGTAGTTTTCCCCGAAGTGCCTATAATAGTGTCGCGCATCTGCGGGCCCTCAGTCCACCAGGGTTCCATGAAACTCCGCGAACAGCCACCCGTCCCCCACCTCCGACCGGGACCACCCCCACTGTACCAACGAAGAGGCCCATCGTTCTTTTCCATCTACATGGGTGGGGCAACCTACCAAAACTTTCTTTTCCCAAAAAAGATGAGATACAAAGAGTAAGTTCTCATGAGGACTCAACCCACTTTTTTTTTTTTCATCCCGTTGAAGGGGAGTCACCGTCCTCTGTGGCGTCCACCCCTCTTACCCCCAGGGTCAGCTGCCCATAGCTCATCCTGGCCTTGGAAGGGGCCGCGTCCCGAGGGTGAGAAAAGACGTCCTTCAGGGAAGCCCCAGCTTTTAACAGTTGAGCCAAAGCTGATTCCTGGTGGATGTGGATGTTGATGTGGCTGCGCTGGGACAGCGTAGAGGCCACATCCACCCCATTCACGGTCACCACGCTTTGGGGCATCCTGCCTGCTGGGAAGAAGATGTACAAAAGCAAGGTCTGAGAAGCAGCGAAGATAAAAAGGAATATGTTGCATGAGTAAAGGGAGAGAACAGTCCCTTGTCAAGATCCAAAGGGTCTTCCCAGAGCAGGTGGCAGTGTTACAGCGGCCTTAATCTGGGATGCAAGCCCAAGTCACCTCCAGAGTTCTTTACCACATATATTCCTGGACCTCTCCCCAGAATGGTCTGACACAGTCTGTCTAAGTCTCAGGTTGGGCAAGGAAAGGAATCTGAATTAGTTCAGGGACTTAGTATATATATTTATACATAATACTTCCATATGGTTAAAAAATTCAAAAGATACAAAGGGACAGACCTTTAAAAGCCTCCCTCCCATCTTTCCTTCCCAGTCACCTAGTTTCCTTCTAGTTGGAAACTAAAGTTATCATTTTTTACATATCCTACAATGACATTATTTTGTATAGGAAAGCATATAAAATATAATCTCCTCCCCCTTTTCCCACAAAGAGCAGGAGACTAAACACACCGTCTACACAATGATTTGTTCACCGAACTATGTTTTGAAGATAATTGTACATCAGTCCATAGAATGCTTTCTCACTCATGTGTCTGGCTGCGCAGCGTTCCATTATCAGAATGCATCAGGATCGTTCCCAGCAGGCTCTTGTTTTTTTTAAGATTTTATTTATTTATTTGAGAGAGAGAAGAGAGAGAGAGCATAAACAGGGGGAGTGACAGAGGGGGAGAGAGAAGCAGGCTCCCCTCAGAGCAGGAAGCTCAATGTGAGGCTTCATGGGATCTTGACCCGAGCCGAAGGCAGAGGCTTAACCGAGCCACCCAGGTGCCCCTCAGTCAGCCCCTATTGACAGACATCGATTTCCTCTTGCAAACAATGGGGAATCACCAGGTCAATGGGAACATGCATGTGTCATTTTAATAGATACCGCCCTGTGTGGGGCTACCCCATGCCATCCACAAGCAGAAGCAAGATCAAAGCACGTCCACTGCCCCTCTCCATGGCCAGCAGGAGGTGTCAGCAAATTTTAAAATCTTTTTCTTTTTCTTTTTTTGTAAGATTTTATTTATTTATTTGACAGAGAGAGATCACAAGTAGGCAGAGAGGCAGGCAGAGAGAAGGAAACAGGTTCCCCGCTGAGCAGGGAGCCCAATGCGGGACTCCATCCCAGGACCCTAAGATCATGACCTGAGCCGAAGGCAGCGGCTTAACCCACTGAGCCACCCAGGCGCCCCTTTTTAATCTTTTTCAAATGTCTATCAGGAAAATTACATCTTATTATTTTAAGATAAATAAATAAGATAAATTTAAATTTATTTATCTTAAGACTTAAGATAAATAAAACTGATTTTAGTCAGTTTTATGCAGCAAAATGCCCCCTTTTCAGGGGGCATCTCAGTGAGGTTTAACAAATTCATACATTCGTACAACACCAACCGCCGTCACGGTAGAGAACATTCCTATATGCAAAAAATTTCATAATGTTCTGTGCCCAATAAACCCCTCGACCTCTGGCCCAAGGCAACCACTGATCTGCTTTCTGTGACTACCCCAGTATCGTTTCAATCCATAGTTGTCTTACGATGAGTGATACTGGACTGGTCATCTTTTCATATGTTTAAGACACTGTTTTTTCCTTCTTTTGTGAGCTCTCTGTTCGTAGCCAAGCCCTTCTTGTTTTACTGCTATGTTTTGTATAGGATCTTGGGAATTTGAAAAATTATCATCTGTGACAGGATTTCCAGATATTTCTTTACAACTTGTGATCTATTTTCTGGTTAGCCAGTTTCCATCTTTATTCTGATTTCTGGGTTTTATATCATACTTAAAAAGGACTTTCCCACATCAAGATTATAAAATAATTCTTCCCTGTTTTCTTCTAAGTAGTGTTATGCTTTCGGTTTTCACATTTAAATGTTGATCCATCTGGGGTTTATCTTGTAAGTTGGAAGGTACAGATCCAAGTTGCTGTGGGGTTTCTTTCCCCAGATGGTTAACTTCTGAAGGGTATGTTCTGTTCGAGGAATATATTATCTTTCTCCTACTGATTTAAAATGTTCTCCTGAGCAAAACCAAAATTCTCCTGGGAATTCAGATCTATTCTAGTCTTTATATTCTATTGTTGAGTGTGGTGAGTTAGGCACCATCACCACGATTTTAATGACGAGGATGGAGTTTAATATTTAATTGAACTATTTCATGACCCTCCATGTTATTTTTTCTTTTATTGCCTTTTTTTGCTAGGTTACGTCTCTGTATGCACTTTGGAATCAACTTGCCCAGCCCCAAAAGCAATCCTCCGCAGTGATTCTAATGGGCACCCTCCTTCAGCATCCCTGATGGAAATCATGACATTGTAACAATTCTAACATCAGCAAGATGGCGGCCCTACAGCCTTCCCTTGTATTCTGTGTCCTTCAGAGCAGTGTCATTCTTGTACCCACCTGGGCACAGTAGTACTCTAAAGGCCGAGTATAAAGCACAGGTGTTGGACAATTCTGCGGATGCACAAGTAGGTTCAGATTTCTTCACTGATACACTCAAGGATGTGTGCCCTGGGTCAGCCGGATCTCCCCCTTGGGCCCCAGGAGCCAGCACCATGGGGCAGCCCTGAAAGTGCCTTGGGCTCCAGCTCCCTAAGCCCCTGCGCACCACCACTTCCCCCACCACACTCCAACCCAGGCTCAGCCAAGCCCCCAGCTTGTCTGCTGGACCAGGCCGGTCCCATGAGGACTCTCCCCCCATGCCCTCTGGGCTCCAAGGTGCGAGGCTTGTCCCTGCTGCTCTGGCCATTCTCTCTGCCCTGCTCTTCCCAGTGCTTCTGGGGCTGAGGAGAGAGGAGCAGGACCCGTGCCACAGCCGGGGCCCTCCACCTTCCAGCTCCACTCTGGAGGAGCTCTCGCCACCCAGCCGCCTGAGCATCAGCCATTGCACCGGGCAGGCCCGGTGAGGCTTGTGCAGCCAGACACACGCCCCCTACCCAGGTCCCACCCTGTTGAGGGCATCCCTCCACACCCCTAGCAAGTCCCGTGGGAACTGGGAATGAGGAGAGAGCAGCATCCTGGGAGATAGGATGGGGGCTTTGGGGACTGGCTTTGGAGACTCCTCAAGAGAGCAAGGTCCAATGGTGAGAGTCTCCTGGGAAGGGGCCACCTGGCCTGGGGGGGCCCTGCTCACCTGCTGTCCTCTGGGAGCCTCAGCAGAGCAGGACTGGGAGGATCCACCCGCAGCTGAGGACCCGTAGTTGGGAAAGAGAAGAGTAGAGGGAAGGCGTGGAGGGAGGAAGGTCTGACCTTCAGCTTTGCAACTTCCCAGAAAACAGCTGGGGCAACAGGGCCCCTCTAGGGGGATTCCGTCTTGAGTTATAACCAGGCTGGTGAGAAAGGCAGAGTGCATGCATGTGAGTACACACACACACACACACACACACACACGCACGCACGCACTCACTCCAACTGACTCTCACAACACAGATGGGGCCCCCACCCACAGCAGCCGCAGACCCGTGCTCAGAAAGTACCTGTCCAAGCGGTCATGGGGGAGAAGACAGCTTCCGGGCTCTCCCAGGGCTCCTCAGCTTTGTGGGTTCCCGGGCCCCCCACCTCTCATGCACGCTCTAGGCTGGAGCCCAGGGATGGGCAGGCAGCTGGAAATCCCCCCCCCCACAGGGGCCCCTCTGCCAGGCTGTCTTCTCGAAAGGATGCTGAGGTTCACCACGCCCCGCTCCGACCCTGCGCTTCTGGTGTTGCACCAACCTCCTCCTCCATCCGCCGGGTTTCCAGCTCCAGCCAGCCCAGCCCAGCCCGGCCGGCCAACCCTGCAGGCGCACTCCCCCGCAGGGGCTCCTAAGGAGAGCAGGTGAGGCGGGTGACAGCCAGGCAGGCCTTTTCCAGGACCCCTCCTCACCGGACTCCCCACGCAACCCTTCACAGGCCGCCAAAGCCTGGCCCAGAACTTGCTGGGGAGGGAGGGACCAACCGCCAGTGGCGAACGGACTCCGGGAAGCCGGCAGGAGCAGAGGCCGGCGTGTCCCTGCTTGATGCCCAGTCCGCCTGGCCGTGCCCTCCACCTGCACCCGCAGCGCGTCCCTTCATTGTTGAGGGGCGGGGGGCGGCAACTTGAATAGGCAGAGCCGTGACTCTTGGTGGACAGGGAAGTATTTAGGGGCTGAGGGGTGTCCCCAGGCCCATCGGCAGAGTAGCTGCAGCAACAGGACCTGGGGCCCTGGGGTTCAGCAGCGGGGCCCTGAGGTTCAGCCCCATAGCCGGATGCCTCAGGGTAGGGATGAGGATGGCGGGCTGCGGAAGAGGGAGGAGAGGTGAGGACTGCGGGGCGCTGCTTCGGCGGGACCCTGGCGCCGTGGGTGGGAGGATGAGACCTGGGGGAGGCTCCAGCGGGCTCGGCCGTCGCAACAGCACCAGCAGAGCCGGGCCGTCCTGACCCAACAGCCTTGAGAAAGGACCGGCAACGTTGTTCTGTGACAGGGCCCCCCCCCCACCGGCTTCGAAGGCCAATGGGATCTTTGAACACGTCCGCCAGCTTTCCCTCGCTGTGCCTCTCCCTCCCTCTCGCTCAGGCAGGTGTCCGCACGCATGGCGACAGCTGACACACGCGTGGAGACAGCCGGCACACGCATGGAGACAGCCGACCGTGGTGAGGCGGCCCCTGAGGCCCCAGAGCCCAGCCGCATCGACGTGCACATCCACCAGGAGTCAGCTCTGGCCACGCTCCTGATCCGCGCCTGCTTCCAGCTTCGGTCCCCCACCCCGGACGCCGTCTCCCGGACCAGGGGCCGGAGCCGGCTGCTGGTGGCCTCCTGGGTGAGTAGGGACCCAGAAGGGCCCTCAGGCTCCCTGTGTCAGGGAAAGAGGACCCTGCTTCTGCTGTGCACATCCATGGCCAGCCTCTCTGAGCTGGAAGCTCAGCCAGTTTTCTCTTCTTAGAAATCCGGATCGCCTGTGTTCCCTTTCCAACTCTTTTACTCACTCACTGTCCTTCTCAGTGAAAGCTGACGGAGGGTGGGCTTTGGGCTAGGAGGGTGCAGGAGAGCCGTGGCCATTTAAAGTCCTACGCGGTGGAGCCCTGAGCCACCCTCTCCCTCTGCCTGACCCAGTGTGGGCTGCTCCCCCTCCCCCTGTCCCCTCCCCCCCCCTCTCGTGGTTCCAGCTGTTCACACCTGAGGTGGCTCCTGGGCCCAGGAGTCTGGGAGCCACATCCTCAGGCTCTTCATCTCCCTCCAGGTGGTACAGATCGTGCTGGGGGTGCTGAGTGGCACGCTGGGAGGCTTCCTCTACTTCTTCCACTTCTGCACCTTGCGTGGCTCTGGAGCTGCCCTCTGGACAGGGGCTGTGGTGAGTCGGGCAGGTGGATGGCGGACAGCCCAAGAAGGGGCAGATTCACCTTCAGTCGGAGGGGACAGACCATCACCGTCATCACCAGGATACTGTAAAAGGTGTCCCTAGTCGAAAAGCCCCGAAGTTATCGAGGCTGATTCCCTGTTTCTACAGATGAGAAAATAGCCAAGGGAAACGGTGGTCTGACCAAAGTCACCTGGCCAGCAGTCATGGTTTCCCGCCAGCCTGGCCGCCTCCCCACCATGTTCAGCAGCAAACATCAACCAAAGACCTGGGACCCAGCTCATTTCCAGACACTTGCCCTGAGTTGGGCAGGCAGAACGTACTGGAGCGTGTATACTCTACAAGACGAGGGCAACTCCTGGTCATTTCCCACCGTCCTCTGCGGGTCCTCCACGTGCGGGGAATCCAACAGGTGCCACGGAACAACAGTGGCAAACGTTTACAGATGCGTGTGTGCGATCTACAAGAGGGGCTCGGGGGCAGGTCGTGGTAGCGCCGAGAGGCCCTTCGGCACACCCGCACTCACGGCATATTGATGGAGAGAAGAGCCAGAATAATCGTCCTCGTCCCCCCAATGGCAAAACACCCAGATTAGTTCTAGCATCGCCAAATGGGATTCAAATCTGTCCATCCTCCAGGATGCCCAGACGTCCTGTTCTGTCAGCCCGGGTGGCGGGCACTGCCGGACAGGCCCCTGGACCGGAGGCCACCCACAGACCCATCCTGCACAGAGAGCTTCTCCAACAACCTAGGGCTTCTGCGCCCCCATCAGAACCCCCATAAAGCACCATTGCTTTAAAAAGACAGTTTTGGAGAATGGAAGAAGGGAAGGAAGGCTCTTCGATGTCACTAAATCAGAGGGTCCGGACGCCTCGGGAGTTTGACCCAGGCCTACCTACAGACAACAAAGCTTAGCTCAAAACCTTAGGTCCCCATGGAGTGTCCCCAGGAAGGATGGGCCGATGGCTGGCTCTGTCTGTGGGGGTTACCGTGGGAAACGGAAGCAGACAGCTGGAGGGCTTGCGTCCCCTGTGCTAGCCCCGGTCCTGCTTCCCTCTCTCCCCAGGCTGTGCTGGCTGGAGCCGTCGCCTTCATTTACGAGAAACGGGGCGGCATCTACTGGGTGAGTTTGGGGAAAGGCAGGGGCGGGACGCCAGGCCCAGAAGCTGGAGGCCACCCCAGCCCAGCCTCCTGCCCAGAGCGTGCCCGTCTCTCCCCGGCCGGGCTCCTGGAGACGGAGCCTCCCGGGTCTCACTCTGCCTCCTCTCCTCACCAGGCCTTGCTAAAGACCCTGCTCGCCCTGGCAACTTTCGCCACGTCCATTGCCGCCGTCGCCATTGGGGCTCGTTATTTCCACGAGTACAAGTTTCATTTTAGAGACTATATCTGTCAAGTCTCCTCAACGGGTTTGTCCTGGGGCGCTGCACCCTGGACCACTCCAAGTCCAGAAGAAACCAGAAGACTGCACCTGTGCCTTTCCTACCTGAGCATGCTGAAGGTAGGTGGGGGGTGGGTGGAGGAAGGGGCGCAGCAGGCTCTGGGCGGGGAGGGCCAAGACGCAAGAGCAAGGCTGGGTCCGCTGTTCCACACACCCAGCCGGACTACTGTCACCGCAGCTGCGGCACTGAACAGACCGGAAACAGTCCCCGTGATTGGGGGTGTCCCAGACTCGTGGGACACACAAACCCTGAAATGATCATAAATGAACCAGCGCTGCAGGGGTGCACAGTGCTACGGAGGGATTACTGCACATCCTTCCTGGGTCCTCTCCAGCCTCGGGGCTGCTGGGGCACCGATTTGTAGCCCGAGCGCATCTCTGTTCTGAGGAGGACGCCGAGGTCTGAGAGGAGGGGTTTCTGGCTGCTTTCTGTGTGCTGGACTCGTGCACACCCCCTCCCTCGTGCACGGCTCCTTCCTCAGCCCTGCCAGAAGCTACGGGTGTAAGGAAGAAGCAGGGGGGAGGCCTTGTGCTGGAAATGGGGGGGAGCACAGAGCAGACGGCACAGTGACTGGCCCTCTGTCCCCAGGCCCTGTTCATAAGCTTTCAGGCCATGCTGTTGGGTGTCTGGGTTCTGCTGTTTCTGGCATCTCTGGTCCCCCTCTGTCTGTACTGCTGGAGAAGGTCCCAAAGTAAGAAGGTGAGTCCCTAAAGTTTGTGTCTATGTATTGGGCAGCAGGGGTGTCCAGAGGAGCAGAGATGGACAAGATGTGGCTTGGGGAGGGAAAAGGACCCTTATAGTGAGTCCCAAGGGGCATCGTGTCTGTCTTTCTACCCCAGTGGGGGCCTGGCCCAGAGAACCCCTGTCCCTGACCAAGTGGCCTCCCAGGACTAAGACCCCCAGGAAGCCAGGAGATTCTGTATCCATGCGGGGTCATTGGGGGTCTTGGCATCAGGTACCCTGAGGCTAGTGCTGATCTAGCTCCAGAACGAAGCTGCTCTGGAGGAAAGAATTTGCACCTCTTCTCCCCACACTATCTTGCCCTTCTGCATCCCTTAGGAAACAGACCAGAAAAAACTGCTGGAAGTGAGGGAAACCCAGCTGTGCTTCTCCTGAGTGCCCATGCCTGGTCTCTCCCTGGACTAGGCATCCCTGCCTCTGGCTCCTGGGAAAAGGACCGGTCTGGGGAAGGAGCCTGCACTAGCTCCGCTTGTCCTTCCACCACCCCACCGCGGCCATGGCCACGGCCACCAATCGTGATACCAGTCTTGCTCATTTCTGGTTCACCTTCACCATCCCACCCTGCTTCACAGCCCCTCATGAGCAGCGATGACAATAAACTGTCTTGTTTCTCACAGCTTCTTGCTTAGTTATTCCAGGGACTTCTCTTGGCTGGACAAGGCGGTGGGTGGGGGGAGTCAGTGCAAATCTACCAAGGTCCTCCATCTCCCAGTCCCCCATCTGGGTTTGGAGTTGCCAACCTTGAAAGTAAACTCTCCTGGAGGCTGGTTCTGGGACTGGAGGTCCAAATGCCCGGGCAGAAGGTGAAAGGGAGCAGGACTCTGAGCCCCTCTCCCTACAATTCAGATGTAAGAGACTGAACGCAGGGCAAACTGAGAATTGGACTTTTGTTGTTGTTGTTGTTGTTTGTAAATAGTGAGAAATCGATGACATAAAGCCGTCACTTTGGAAATTACTTGTTAAAGACAGACAATGACATAGAAACCCTGAATTTGTTCCATGAGAAAGTACCCACAACTGCCAGACACAGCACGATTCATGTATGTTTAAGTTCATGGCTAATTTGAATAGGCCCCCATAGAAGCAGGAGCATGAATTCAGAGTGCTGAGTCCTGAAATTCGTATCCACCTGCTTGGGAGTCCCACAGTCACGCACACACTCGGTGTTCCACTGGAAGGATCCATAGGACTCTGTGTGGGGTTGTAGTCACAGCTACATTTAGCCACAGCAGTGTCAGCAAGGGACGAAGGCATATTGGGTGGACTCTGGAGGAATCTGGGCTCAGGTATCCTACGTCCTCCCACCACTGAGACCACATAGTAACACTGTTCAAAGGTGGGGAAAGATGGTAAAGTTGCCCCAAACTGAGAAGCACTTTGAGACCAGAAAACAAAGAGGCCACTCCATAGAATTTATATAGAGTTTTATTGGGGTTCAGGGATGGGTGGGGGTGGGGGGTCCCTGGCAGCTGCAGAGTTACTCTCCTCAATGTCCAGACCTTAGTCCACAGATTTTGCACAGTGATCACACATGAAGGAGGGCACTGTCGTGAGATCAAAGGGTTCACGTGCACATCAGACAGCTTGCGTGTTCCTAATTACAGCAACCCTTTGTTAAAGCTTGTGACACTCCTGTGCATCAGAAAAGGGAAAGACTATGTTATCTCTAACAGATAGGGGATCTTCAAAACAAGCCTCCCCCCATCCCGACCTTGGCCAGTATTTCTAATCTAGCAAACATGAACAGGATGGGGGGGAGGGGCTCAAGGACGAAGCAGTATTGTCAGCACTCCTACAAACATATGCAGTGTTTCTGCTCAGGGAAGGACACTGAAGACCCAGAACCCAGGGTTTTTACTGGAGGCACTTTCTCCACCTGCACAACCAACGCAGATTCTCAGAAGAAAAGCAAGTGTCCACCTGAAATCACATTGTGTGTAAGTCTAGGCAAGCAGATTTGGTGCAATTCAGTGCTGCAAGCACACAACAAAAAACTTATCAGCATAAGAACATTCCAAAAGCCAAATTCTGAGAAGGCAGACAAGAGCCAGCCCTCCAAGCAGGGCCCGGTAAAGAGCAGCCTTTGTGTTAATGCTTTCCTGCTCACTGCTCTGGAGGTGTCTGTCAAATTCTGTAACCCAAAACTGCATTTAATAACCACGCTGAAGAGGTGCCTGGGTGGCTCAGTCATTAAGTGTCTGCCTTCAACTCAGGTCATGATCCCAGAGTCCTAGGATCAAGCCCCACATTGGGCTCCTTGCTCATCAGGAAGCATGCTTCTCCCTCTCCCACTCCCCCTGCTTGTGTTCCCTCTCTCACTGTGTCTCTCTCTGTCAAATAAATAAAATCTTTCAAAAAAAAAAAAGGCAATTAAAGTATTGGCAAAAATAAGAGCTCAGCAAAAAATTATCGGACAGATTTTTTAATCCCAAAGTGAACCTCCAGAATTCAAAGTTACAGTAATTAAAATACCCCACCCCCAGTAAACAGATTAGACATAGCTGCAGAGAGAAATAGTAAATTGGAAGATAGGTCTGATGGAGTTATCTGAAATGCAGCTCAGATAGAAAACAGAGATGGAAAATAGCAATTTAAGAGACACTTTGATCTGAGGTATATACAGAATTCCAAGAGGAAGAAATAGAGTAATAGATGAGAAATATCAAATATAATGGCTGAGGAATTTTCTGAATTAAGAAAACACAAGAATTCTTGGATAGAAGAAGCTCTACAAACACAAAGCAGGATAAATAAAAAGAAATCCTCATCTAAACACATCAGAGTAAAGGATGTCTGGATGGCTAGGTTGGTTAAGCATCCTACTCTTGGTTTTGGCTCAGGTCATATCTCAGGGTGGTGAGATAGAGCCCCGTGTCTGGTTCCATGCTTAGCACAGAGTCAGCTTGAGATTCTCTCCCTATCCCTCTGCTCCTCTTCCTGCTCTCTCTCAGGTAAAATAAATAAAATCTTTAAAGACATCAGCGTTAAATTTCAGACAACAAAAAGAATGTATCAAAAACAGTCAAGGGCAATATTATATCACATCCCTCCTGGCAAGGAATGAGTAGATTAAAGGTGTATGAGGTCTTTACGCTGTTTGGAAAAGAAGTTAAAGATGTTGATTATATTTAACGTTTGTCAACTCATTCATTCATGTGCTCATTCACCTAACACCTTAATTTAAGTGTTTCAGTAATTCAATAGTAATTACTGAAAGAATAAGAAAAAAAATCTTAAAACTTTAAATTTCTGCTTGGAGAAAAATATGGAATGAGAAAATTCAATTAAAGCAAAATAAGAACAGAGAAAAGATAAAAAAGAGACATTTTAAAAAGCAAAACAGGGGCGCCTGGGTGTCTTAGCTGACTAAGTGTTCAACTCTTGATCTCAACCCAGGTCTTGATCTCAGGGTGCTGGGCATGGAGCCACCTTAAAAAGAAGAAGGAGGAAGAGTGGGAGGAGGAGGAAGAGGGGGAGGAGAGGGAGAAAAACAAATAGAAAGCAGACAACAGAAGATGGCTATAAATTAAGTTATATGAGTATTTGCAGTAAATACAAATGGATTAAATAATCTCTTTAAAATGCAAAGATAGATTGCATTTTTAAAAGAGATTTTATTTATTTCAGAGAAAGAGAGAGAGTATGAGCAGAGGGAGTGGGACTGGGAGTGGGAAAGGAAGCAGCAGACTCCCTGCTGAGCAGGGAGCCAGAGATGGGGGGGCTTGATCCCAGGACCCTGGGATCATGACCTGAGCGAAAGACAGATGCCTAACCAACGGAGCCACCCAGGCGCCCCAAGACAGATGGCATTTTTATAAAATTCATCCATATGCTGTTTACAAGAAACACATCTAAAACAAATCAGAAAGATTTTGAGGGTAAGAGGATATAAAAAGTACATATTTTATTTATAATACAAATATTTTTGTTACATAACAATTAAGTTGCTATAGCTCTGTTAAAATCAGACTTTGAGGCAGAGAGCATTCCTACAGATGAAGAAGCCACTGTGGTCAATGAAGCAGTCACTCTCTCCTTCCTTCTCCCATTTCATCCATTCCCTCCTGGAAGCAGGAACCTGTACCTCCAGCTGGAGGAACCATCTTGTAGACAGAAAGGTACCATCCATGGGCTGGACATGGTTCAAAGGAAGCCCAAAGAAGCCCTGTGCCTTCTATAGCATCACTGCATGTGCCAAACCAGCCCCGGATTGCTCACCTTTTAATATATGTATATGAGAAAAATTAATTCCTTACTGATTTTTTTAAAAAGAAGAAAAAAGGGCGTCTGGGTGGCTCAGTGGGTAAAGCCTCTGCCTTTGGCTCAGGTCATGATCCCAGAGTGCTGGGATCAAGTCCCGCATTGGGCTCTCTGCTCAGCAGGGAGCCTGCTTCTCTGTCTCTCTCTGCCTGCCTCTCTGCCTACTTGTGATCTCTGTCTGTCAAATAAATAAGTAAATAAAATCTTTTCAAAAAATAAAAAGGAGAAAATAACTTCTTAAAGAAGCTATTTACAATAACAATGAAACTGTAAGCTACTTATGATCAAACCTATATAAATCAAGACATTAATAAGATTATTAGAAAATGTTTGCAAATACCTTAAAAAAATAGAAATACATACATCATGTCCATAGAAGTAAGGACTTAGTTCTTGTAAGGACTTAGTTCTGTAAAGATGGCATCTCGCTTCAAATGGATGCATAAATTCAGTGTAATTCCAATTAGAATCTCAACAGATTTAGTACTTGCTTACCAGATTCTCCAAGTGACATAGACCAAAAGACCAAGAAGAGCAAACAACCTCACTGTCCCATGAAACCCAAATAAGGAGTTGGACAAGGCAGGCATTCAGACCAGGCAGCTCCCCAGCTGGCAGAGCCAAAAGAGAGACAACAGGGAGAATGAAGCAGGCACAGTCCTCTGGACAAGTTCAGAGTCTGAAGTCAGAAGACCAGACCACAGATCTCAGCACAACGTTAGGTCAGTTACAAATACCTTCTAAGCAATAGTCTTCTCACTTCCTTTAATTTTATTCTTTTAAAGATTTTATTTTATTTTTTTATTTTTTTAAAGATTTTATTTATTTATTCGACAGAGAGAGATCACAAGTAGGCAGAGAGGCAGGCAGAGAGAGAGGAGGAAGCAGGCTCCCCGCCGAGCAGAGAGCCCGATGCGGGGCTCGATCCCAGGACCCTGGGATCATGACCCGAGCTGAGAGCAGAGGCTTTAACCCACTGAGCCACCCAGGCGCCCCTAAAGATTTTATTTATTTAGTCAACCAGAGAAACACAATTATCATATGATCTCTCTGATATGAAAATTTGAGAGGCAATGTGGGAGGTTTGGGGGGTAGGGAAGGAAAAAATGAAACAAGATGGGATTGGGGGGGAGCCAAACCATAAGAGACTCTCAATTTCACAAAACAAACTGAGGGTTGCTGGGGGCAGGAGGGTAGGGAGAGGGTGGTGGGATTATGGACATGGGGGAGGGTATGTGCTATGGTGAGTGCTGTGAAGTGCGTAAGCCTGGCGACTCACAGACCTGTACCCTGGGGGCTAATAATACATTATATGTTAATAAAAAATTAAAAATAAAAAAAAAGAATTTATTTATTTATTTGGCAGAGAGAGAGACAGCAAGAGAGGGAACACAAGCAGAGGGAGTGGGAGAGGGAGAAGCAGGCTCTCCACTGAGCAGGAAGCCCGATGCGGGGCTCAATCCCAGGACCCTGAGATCATGACCTGAGCCAAAGGCAGATGCTTAAGGACTAAGTCACCCAGGTGCCCCAGTCTTTTCACTTTTAAAACAGAAGCAATTATGCCTAAAACCCAGGGATAATGGGAGGATTGAGAGATAAATATAAGTCAAACAGTGTCTAAAAATTGGACACCTCATGGTATAAATTTGTCAAACAAATATGGATTACTTTCAAGAAGAAGTGTCATTTGTGAAAAATGAGAGTCAGAGAAGAAAAACTGAGGTATGATCAACCAGTATCAGACCAAAGAGTGAGATGGTCAGACTCTTATTTTTACTTGAATTGTCTGGACCTGTGCATGTTCCCTTGGAATCCTACCACCTGGGTATGCCTAGGATGGTCCTAGATAGATAGATTGATTGATAGATCCCACAGAAGGGTTCTGCTTTGCTCTGTTCGAGTCCAGTGAGTGGGAGGTCAGCCACTGACCATATTCCTTCTGACCCATAATACAGCCTTGCCGGTGAGTTCTGGTGAGTTCTGCATTTCGCTAGATGTGCTCCTGGCTCTGCCCCAACTTCCACCAGCAAAGGTTCCCACAACTTGTAGGAGGGCAACTCAATCTTGATATTCATCCAGAAGATCATCCATCTTGACCATTCCTGACACACCTAGCTTTGTGCTTGCTCTTGAGTTCTTCAAAATTGAAGAATGTAGATACCTACATATCTCAAAACTAAGATGAAAAGCAGGGAGTTGGATAACAGGAAAATTGGGATAGCAGTTTCCTCCCAGCAGGGGTGAATGGGGAGGAGGAAGGTGTGTCTACAGAGAACTGCATAGAGGTCTACAGTAGTGGTCAGAGTTTCTTCTTAACCTAGATGGTGGACATATTATGATTATGTTTATGAAAACTGCACATATCCATTTTCTATCCTCTTCTGTATGAATGAGATAATCACAATAAAAGCACCCATCAGGACTTCATTTACTTGAGTTAATTTCAAAACAATATAAAACAATGACTAGTGCAAAAGCCATTAATTATATCAATTGGTATAAAACCTATCAATGATAAGTAAACCTTTTTTCCTTCAGGATGCCTAAATTTGGAAAAGGATCAAAAGGATCAAAAGCAGGCAAAGACAATGGGAGGAAGAAGACAACTGTGTCTCAGCCAGAGACAGAGAAAGCTGATAGAGATGGTGCTTGATCTGAGCTGTCTCCTTCAAAGAGAAACACAGCCAGCCTGAGATGACCTTTCAGGGAGGGATCATAGGGAGTGAATACCCAAGCTACCCCACTCTTATCTCTTGCTAGTATTCCCTACTGACCAAACCCAACATCATAGAACATGAGAGCTTACTGATGGAATCAAAACAAGACTCTTTTGGGGGGCACAGAGTAAGCTACAGAAAGGTAGAAAGACTGGAGAGACAAATGAAAGGTATCCAGAAGAATGACTTTTGTTCATGTGAAAAAATATAGTTGAAAAAGTCCCAGATTTGTTGAAAGACATAAAAATCAAGATTCAGGAAGCACAATAAACCCTACACAGAATGAACTCAAAGAAATACAAGCATAGACTTCTAAACTGCTAAAAACTAAAGACAAAGAAAAAATCTTGAAAACAACCAAACAAAAATGACCCGTTACCTATAGAGAAGAATGATCCAAATTTCTGTGGTTTCTCATCAGAAGCCGTGATAGCCAGAGGAAGTGGCACAATATTATTTGTAATTGTTAAGTACAGGCACATTGTGGTACAGAAACATCTTGGTGTGACTGAACAAGGTGTAGCACGAGGAGTTTTGGGGTCAATAGTACTGTTCCTAGATCATGGTAGTGGTTATATGAATCTATGCATGTATTAAAATTCACAGAACTGTTCACGGAACAAACAAGAAGATGAGTTTTACTATAATGATAAACAGATAAATTTGGGATTATTTGCCTATCTCTATCTCCAAATCTTAGAGTCCTTTTGATATATCTATATCTAAATCTATATATATCTTCATTTTCCCCATCAAAACAGATACCTCAAGATTGTGATCTTAGCTGTATTTTCAAATAAATTGCTTTTGAGGTGTTATTGGGGAGGTTGTTTGTTTTTTAAGAAAATACAGGGATGGCATGACATCCTTATTTCCTGCAGAAGAGGAAACCATAGACCAGGGACTCTGAGGACGCTGGGAAGGAGGGCGGGGCGGTAGGGAGGCGGAGGGGGGCTGTGGGCGGGGCTTGTGAAGGGGCCAGGTTTTCTCCAAGGCTCAGATCCGCCAGATGCAATAAACAAAGGAGGTTGCCAGATTCTGACAGTAAAACACCACTTCTGAGCAGAAGGGTGAACTGGATTGGCGTTCGTTTATCTGAATGAAGAATGGAAAGAATTTATAACCAGTCAAGCCATAAAAGGACTGATTTGGAAACAAGATGGAAGAGAAACCCATACCATCTTTAGCTTGAGGAAGTAACCCACCAGGGCCTTTTTGTTAACTTTGCAAACATTTCTTAGGACAGTAGGTTTTCTAAACTTAATGACTGAGTTCAAAAACAAAATTATAGCAAGATTCCATTTAAATTCAAATCTCCAATTCCCTAACTGAATTCTCCCTCTAAGCCACATAGATGCGATTAACCTCGCCACCTAGTGGCTACTAAAAGTTTTCTTCCGGAGAAAAGAAAAAAATAATAACTTTTTCCTAACAATTCTTTGAGGACGATCAATGCATTTTTTTAAAAAAACAAATATCTACTAATACCCCCATGTGGCAGGTACGGTGGGTGCTGGAAATGAAACCATGAACAGGTTACTTCGCCTAACCCAGGTGCCACCGAAGAGGAAGAGCCAGTAAGTCCTGACGTTACGCCCCGCTCCATCAGGAATGCTCTGACGCAACTGATCACAATCATGTCATTATACCCCCCAAACTCCAAAAGTAGAGGGCAGGTGGGATGCTTCCTACAGCTCCACTGTCTCCAGTAAGTTTTCTCCCTGCCCCAGCTCATCCGCTCCAGGGACACAGTTGAGGAACCAGATATCCCAGTTCTGAGCTGGGCTCACCCCATCCCAGCGCACCCTGCCTGAGCATCCACAGAGATGTTAGCTGGATCCTGCCCCACCCTGGCCCCGCGACGCACACTTCTGCCGACTCACTGAAAGACCTTCCACACTCACAAGAATGGTCAGGAAGCAATCTTCAGGAAAGCTCTTCTTGGAAAATCGGGAGCCACAGCAGAAGGACCCCAGGAGTGGCCTCTCCCTCCCCCGCCCAGCCAGGTCTCAGCCGCAAAAGAATCTGCCCACCCCGCTGTGGAAGCAGGGCAACCCAGGTCCCAAAGCAGAACGCCCTGAGAACATCGCTCCAAGCCCCCACAGTCCGGGCACCATCGGCTCAAAAGACAAGAAGGATTTCTTAAACAGGACACAAAAAGCATCCGCCGTAAAGGAAAAGACCGATAATCCAAAGACATTAAAATTAGAAACTTCTGACCCTCCAAAGAATGAAGAACACAAAAAGACAAGCCACATAACAGGTGGTGCTATCCCCCCGGGGCATACAAGCCTGTCCCTGCCCTGGAGGGGAAATCAGCCCGGGGCATAGTGCCTGCCCACCGTGGGCACGCGCGCAACCTTTGCTGAGCGCCTCGAACCAGCGCACAGCGGTTCCCAAACTCCGCGAGCCGCGCTACCCCGACACGAGGTGGCGCTGTTCGCAATCACGGCGGGGTGGGAAGGCGGGGCTAAGAGCGCCGCTGTGGCCACATCCTCGCAGCCAATGGGCAACCTGCCTGCTGCTCACTCTCTAACAGCCAATGAGCAGGGAGCGGTGGTCTCGCGGACGGAGAGGACACGCCCCGACGCAGCGTGGGCTTTTACTCCGACGGGGGCGGGGGTGGGGGGGCGAGGTACCCTCTCTACCCTAGCGGAGGCGGGCGCAGAGGGATGTGCTCTTGCAGGGAGTCCCCGCTCCCGGGCCCCATCCCCTGCCGCCCGGCCTGACCGCCGGCGCCCTGCTGGACGGAACCTCCAACGGCTGCCCCGGGAGCACCCACCTGTCCTGGGTCGCGCGGGAGAAGGGACAGCCCTGGCTGAAGCGATCACGCTGACCCCACCTCGACAGACTTGCCCCAGCCGCGTCTGCAACCCTTTCTCAAATAGGCGACCTACCCTCGCTCAAAAGCCCCCATTGGACACTCTACCATGCGTGTTCTTTGCAGCGGCCTGACCTCCCCAACTAGAAGGTCAGCCCTGAAGTCAGGGCTGGCTCAGGCGTGTTTGCATCCCCCCACAGTCCTTACCAGAGGATGTCCCAGGGACATCTTTAGGGCCTCTTTAAAGGGCCCTAAAGGACCTCTTTAAACATTGCCCAGCTCAGCCTAACTCTTAGGACAATGCTGGATCCTTTGCTTGATCCAAATAGAATGAGGCTTTCCTGTCACTCCCTAACCTGGGAAAGGAAACAGGGTGACAGGTGGTACAGAATTATTTTGGGATCCGGAACGCTGCAGGTTAACCTTGTCCATGATCCCGAGCACCATGTTCTCTGCCTGAGGGCGCACGGATTGAGTCCGCTCGAGGCACTTCGGTTGAATTTGGGTGCTCCAAATAGAAGATGTGGAAGCCAATTAGGTTCTGCCCTAGAGACTTGGTCTGGGAGCATTCTTTCTAACAGAGCCTGTGGCCAGACCTGAAGAAAGAAATAAAAGCGAGGTACTTCTGTGCTGAGTTTGCAGTAGAAGATGGACTCACTCGTGTTGGCCGTAAGCAACAGAAATGAGCCCGAGGTTTCGTATGGTTTCAGAAGAGAACCGGGACTCTCCATATTAAGGCCGCCAAAGAATACACTGGATACGGGTGTCCGTCTTGCAGGGCTCCGGTGACCGCCCTGCCAGGGACCAGGAATGGCTCCAGACTTCCTTACTTGCCACTATGGCTTTTCTGGTTGACAAAGGGGGAGCCGGAAGAAGAAAGGAAGTGCCACGTTCTCATGGATGTGAGCCCTTCCCTTCCACTGTGCTCAGACCCAGAGACACAGACTCAGTCTATGGAAGGACACCAGGATTCCTCAATGTGCTCCGTGTTCTTGCTTCTCCAGACGTATTTCTCAACCTTCCACCTTGCCCCGTGCCCTGGCAGGCTGGCCTTTATGGGCTGCATTCCCGCGTTCCCTCGTGCCATGGGTTCAGCCCCTTGGTGGCCCTGACAAGTAAATGAGATCGCCTTGGAAAATAGTCCCTTCCTTAAACCCTCTTCAGTCCCCCTGTGAGAATGCCAGCTGTTTCCTAACAGGACCCTAGGTGGCATGCTGAGGTTTTTTTTACTTCAACTTTACCCTGGAATTAACCTCACTCACTATACAAATAGAATATCTCCATCATGCCAGATCTGAGCTACACACCAGGGAGGCAGCGACAAAAGACAGAGGTTACAGTGAATCAAATCAGGGATGATGACGGCTGCATTGGAGGCTGGTAAGGGCAGGGGCATAGCCTGGGAGGGAGATGGTCAAGGGGAAACCACAGAGTCAAAGACAATAAGGCAAAGATGGGGGACGGGGTGGACCGGTTCCAAGCAGAGGCAGCCTGCAGAGACGTGGGAGGGAGCCGCATCCCAAGGAGCAATGGGAGTCCCAGCGACCACAGCAGCCACCATAACAGAATCCAACCTGTGGGAGCCCTTGTGGCGGTCATGGACATGACATGACAAGGAGCGGTCAGATCCCCATGGTGGAAAGGTCATTCTGGCAGAGACCAACAGATGGGAGGAGGCAAGTTTGGGAGCAGGGAGGCCGAGAAGAGTCTCCTGCAGGAAGTGGGGGGAACCGTAATGACCACAGCAGGGGGAGTGGAGCACTGGGGAGAGACGAAGCAGCTGTTCTGGAAAGGGACTCAGTGGTGTGGGCGGGGCTGGGGACGGCCACAGCCAGAGAAGGAAGTCCCAGTCTGCCAGGACTGTCAGACATCAGGCTGCACGATTTAGGTGGACGCCGCTGGCATCCCCGTGACCAAGGAGGCAAGAAACCTGGAGGGACCTTGTGTTCTGCTTGGAGTTTGTTGAGCCGGAGGTTCCGATGGGATAAGGAAATGAAAATGCCCGTGAGGAAATGCAGTATAGATCTGAAGCTTCAAATAGTGCAGACCACGGATAGGCACTTAATAATCATTTTGAAAGACATTGGGGAAGGGTACCTGGGTGATTCAGTCCATTAAACAAACATCTGACTTCTGATTTCAGCACGGGTCTTGATCTCACAGTCGTGAGCTCAAGCCCCACATTGGGCTCCACTCTGGACACAAAAAAAGAGAGAGAGAGACATTGGAGAAATGGCACAGGCCAGGAGTCCTGACAAGCTTCCTGCTTCCGCGATGTTTATTGAGAAGTATTGAGTGAATAGCGCTACAATAGCGAATGTTTCTCCTGCACGGGCTCCATGCCAGGCATCATACCAAGTACTTCATGGCGAGCCCCTTTCCCTCACTTGTGGTCATCCTCCCAGTAACCCTTGAAGGCCTGACTAGTGTGATTCCCATTTTACAAAGGGGAAACAAACCTCTGAGAGGTTAAGTGACCTGCCCAAGGTCACACAGCTAAGAAAATGTCGTAAATAGTTGTTGAATCAAGAGAGCCTAACTCCTGACCCTGGGCTTTTTCTTCATCATTTTACTGAATTAGCACCTCCATGACTCAGTCTGTACAACAATTTTCTTTTTATTCCTTCATGTTCCTTACCTCCAGGAACAGGCAGGCCATAAAGATAAGGCTAGAATTAACTACCCTCCTCCTACAGACTGTGCACTCTCAGACCTGGATCCGTCCTAGCTTTGTCACCCCCCACTAATGCTGATGCAAACATAGGGGGACAGAGCCCTTCGGCTAGTTACCAGCTTCTCTCCGAACTCCACTCCAGACGACGCATTTCAAGTCAGGTAAACAGCTGCGCAGAAAATCCAGTTGGGGTGTGACTAGTGCCATGAGAGGTAGAGGCAAACCCACATGTGCTGCCCCGTTTACAGCACTCCCTAGGCTCCTCGGTGCCTCCAGGAAGAAGTCCCCGTCCTCTCCACATCTGGCCCCCATCTGTCTCTCCAGCTGCGCCCGCCAATCCCTCCGCAAAGCAGACAACCTTGCCGTGCAGAACTGCTCTCTGTTCTGGAACTTTCCAACAAGGGTCAAGTTTCCACCTTTTCCCCCAGTCTTTTACTGTGAAAACTGTCAAACATACAGAAAGTTGGAGGGGAACTTACAGTGAAAACTCATAGATCAGTCACTTAGACTCTACTATGAACATTTTATAAGATCTGCCTTATCACGCATACCTATCCTTTCCTTTTTCCATTTTGGTTTTGTTTTTTTTTTTTTATGCGTGCCAAGGCAAGCTGTATACAAGTATACACTTCAGCACACGTCTTATTAAGTAGAGTCCCATATTGGTTTTCGGTTCTGCCTTTTTCCCCTTTGAGATGGAATTAACATGCAAGGAAATGTACAGATCAGAGCTGTGTGTATTGGTTTTCTTGTTGCTGGAACAAATGCTCACACACTTAGTGTCTTAAAACAAAGGTATTCTCCTATAGAGAATTCTGGGTGTTAGAAGTCCAGAATCAAACCGGACCAAAGTCAAGGTAGGAGCGGTTCGTTCCTTCTGTAGGCTGTGAGTGGACAATCTACTTCCTTGCCTTCTTCTTCTTCTAGAACATTCCTTGGCTCATGACCTTCCAGAGCTCCAGCCTCTTGCTCTCGGAGTCCTGCCTCCTCTGGCCTCCTGCCTCCCTCTTCTGAGGACTCCATGGTCACACCTGGAAAATGCCCCCATCTGGGTGCCCTCAACTTCATCACAGCTGTGCTGTTCCTTTTGCTCCATAAAGTTATTTATTCACAGGTTCTGAGGACTAGGGTGTGGTCCTCCCGGAGAGCCACTTTTCAGCCTAGCCCATACACCCTTTAATGAGTTTTTCCAAACGCATACACCTTACACATGTGTATACACACATGTAAGCCAACCCCCTCTCCCCGTTGAGATATGGAACATTCCCACCAGCCCCAGAAAGTTCTGTCATACCCCCTCCTGGCCAGTGCCCTCTCCCGCTGCCACTACCCAGAGGCAACCACTGTTCAGATGTTTGGCCCCTTTTAGAACCTTCTGTGGATGGAATTGTAAGGTATTTTGTCTTTTGTATCTGGCTTCTTTCACACAGACAACATCACTGAGGCTTACCATGTGGAAGGGTCAGTACCAGTCTGTTCCTTTTTATTACGGCACAATCATCTATCATACGAATCAACCACCATCGGTTTATCCATTCACCTGTTGATGGACTTCGAGCTGTTTCCACTTTTTTTGTCTGCCTGTACTTTGGGACCAATTGCTGACCGAGATCCTTCAGGCTAGCCGCTGCCCGCCACCCCCCCATTAGCTCCTTTCGCACGCAATCAGCCCCACATTCCTTGGCCTCACAAGGACTGTCCTCTTTCAAGGTCCAGCACAAAAGGTTACCCTGTCGGGGAACCTTTGATAAAGCCTTGCCCCAAACCCAGACCAGGGGATGGACGTACCTCCTCTGTACCCTGGGCACACCTCAGTCTCTGCATCTGACCACGTGTGACATTTATTTGTCTCTAGGCCCCTCTGTCCTCACTCAGGACCACATCCCCAAGAGCCAGGGCCGGGGCATTCATACCTGCTCATGGAGCGACGCCTTAGGTCTGCATGATGGCCTTCGTCACCGTTTTCCCGGTCAGTGACTATCCCGAGGGGAGTTCCAGGCTGTGGCTGCCTTGTTTGGAAACCAAAACCCTGAAGAACATGGACACAGGGAAGGATTCTCAAGGACAAAGCAGGTTGGACAGTCTCTCGTGAGAGCAGGCCCCTGGAACAGGAAGACCCTCTCAGCATCCTGGGCCCTTGCCGGTGACAGCCTGAGGGAAAACCCAGGAAAAGGCAGAATTGTGGCGCATTTTCTGAGCAACAGAAAAACCCAGTGATTAGAGGAACTCCCGGAGATATTCTTGGGGTGGGAACCCACCAAGGAACCCCATGGCAGAGAAGCTTTTTCTACCCTGAGGGCTCGCAAATCTCCAAAGCCACAGAGGCCTCTGGAAAAGATTGGCTCTCAGCCCCTATGATGCTGGAAAAGCCTTGAATTGTGTCCAGAGCAAAGGCAGCCTGCTAACATACCTGAGCACCCACACTGGGCGGACCCTTCGGCTCATGCACTGGGAAGTCAGCACTATCCCTCAGGGGGACACGCTAGAGGTCCAGCCAACTGGTGTGAGTGAGGACGCTTCTCCCAGGCAGGCCTCCAGGAGTTCCTGCTGGTGCACCGTTAGACCCCTCCTGTGGGGAGGGCCCTCAGCTGTCTGCTCCAGCTGGTGCAGAACGGAGACCGGAAGCTTGAAAAGGAGACCTCCCATGCATGGAATCTGGATTTAACTGGGACAGACTCTGATGGCTTAAGAGTTAGAGATGAAGCACCCGTTGAGGTGCGAGAGTGTCTAATCTTTACCTAGAAGAGCTAATTTTTCAGAATTGGGGCCCGCCTTCCAGGAGAAATTCTAATGTTGAGATAGTAAGAGATATACTTGAATAAATGAAATACTCAAATATCTGAAGAATTTTTTAACTATGTACAAGCAAAAGCAGGAGCATGCTAGGACATGCTTCCTAGCTCTGGGCTTGCTCAGGCTCACCCTAACATAGACACAAAAGCTTCTTTCCAGAAACAGCCTGGAAGGAATACTCATGCTGTCGAAGAGGGTTCAGGATAGGCCTCTGGTACAGGACGGTGCCCCGTTGCCCCTTACAGGGCTTGACACCGCTTTGTCAAAAGGAAGGAATGTCCTGGGGCGCCCAGATGGCTCAGTTGGTTGAGCATCTGCCTTCGGCGCAGGTCATGACCCCAGGGTCCTGGGATCGAGTCCCGCATCGGGCTCCCTGCTCAGCAAGGAGTCTGCTTCTCTCTCTGCCTCAGCCTCTGCCCCTGCTTGTGTGATCTCACTCTTGCTCTCTCTCAAATAGATAAAATCTTTAAGAGAAGGAGGAGAGAGAGGAGGAGGAGAAGTTATCCTGTCTTTCAGGGATGATGGAAGGTTTCAGAGACAGACCCACGTGAAAATCTAGCTATGTCTTGGGATGTTGCCTATTAGCAGGCTCGCGTCTAGGGTGAAGTAAGGCCAGTGTACGTAGGGTCCCAGCCACGGGGATGCCTGGGCATCCGAGAGCGGTGGGCATGCTGGCGGGTCCTCCCTCCTGAGTAAGACACAGAGCTTCCCACACTACGTGAAAGGGACCCTCTTAACTGTGGAGAAGAGCTGACCCATGGCCTCTGCTAATCCCCCAAGGGTCCCCTCCTTTAGGTTCCCCACCTGCAAAGCCCACCTCCCCTCAACGAGAACGCATAAATACATACTTCCTTCCCCTTCCCACAACTCACTCAAGGAACTTTGTAAAACAAAACTGTGCCAGATCCTAGTGCGAAACAAATCAAAGAGGGGACAGGGACAGAGGCTGGTGCGTGGAGCGTGGGTGCTGGTCCTGCGGAAGCAGAGCCCATGGAGCCCCCCCGCCCGCATTCTGCTCTCTCTGAGCTCAGCACCAGCACCAGCCCTCTCGCCGGCCCTCATGGTCTGGCTGCCGGTCTGAGCTGTTTGCCTGGGCTTCCTCCAGTCCCGCAGTGACGTGGAAATATATGATAATTTATCATCTTTTCACCTTTAGCAAAAAGCCAATAAGAACAGGGCAGTGGCCGTGCTAATAAAAGAAGACGTCTCCAAGCCGGAGAGGAAGCACCTAGGGCACAAGCTGGGTGGCCAAGGGGCCTGACAAGCAGTCCTGCCTTGTATGGTGCCGATGGCACACTGGAATGTGGGGTCTCCGGTCACCCCGGGGCTTCCTGCCTGGCCACTGCCTTCTGCCGTGCGACGGGCTCAGCATCTTCACCCTCACCCCTTCAGCCCCCAGCCGCCTCCAGACTCCCGTGCCGCAACTTTGCAAGTGGGTGCTTGCTAGCCTGGCACCCCTTGCTTCGGCAAATGGGGAGTTGTGTAGGGGGTGTGGGGCCAAAAGATCAAAGCAGCCAAGGTAATGAATTGGAGCCAGCAAGGGCCAGATCAGAAGCCAATGTCTGAGACTTTGGCCTCATTAGATGTTCTGTGTTTGCCACTGCCACCCAACTTCCCTGAGCCTCTCTTCCTCACCCCGACCTGGGTCCCTCTGCAATTCAGCCTCACCCCTTAATCTTATCAACCCCAATCATCCACCTTCATTCCTGCCCTGTGCTCTTCTGGCTGCCTTCCACCCCGTCTCCCTGCCCTACCCCCTCTTTGGCCTTCTGAATCCAGGTTTAAACCTTGACCTTCTAAAGCTGGGGAACAGTTACATACATTGCACAGCCCAGCATCAAGTGAAAATGCGGAGCCTGTGTTCAAAAGTTAAGCATTTCAAGACCACGCTAGTAGAGCCTAGGTTAAGTGCAGAGTCCTTCTGAGGGTGGGGCCCTGGAGAACCACACGGGTCGGGTCGTATGTCCTTGAAGCCCAAGCTGCCGTGCCCTCAGGGGCCCGTGACATCGTAGGAAGTCTCCTCCCCCAGTTGGCCACCCCATTCTCCATCCGCAGGATCGCCTTAATAGTAACCTGGGTGAGGGACTGCATCAAACTACAAAGCATTTGGAAACCAACAACAAAATGAAACTTAAGGAAGAAGAGAAATTATTTGCAAATCATATATCTGATAAGGGGTTACTACCCAAAATATACAGAGAACTCATGCAACTCAGTAACAACAACAACAAATCTCACATAAAAAAATGAGCGGAAGGGGCGCCTGGGTGGCTCAGTGGGTTAAACCTCTGCTTTCGCTCAGGTCATGATCTTGAGGTCCTGAGATCAAGCCCCTCATCAGGCTCTCTGCTCAGCAGGGAACCTGCTTCCCCCTCTCTCTCTGCCTAATTGTGATCTCTGTCTGTCAAATAAATACAAAAAAAATCTTTTTAAAAAAATGAGCAGAGGGGTGCCTGGGTGGCCCAGTTGGTTAAGCAACTGCCTTTGGCTTGGGTCATGATCCCAGGGTCCTGGGATGGAGCCCCGCATCAGGCTCCCCCTCCTCTGTGGGGAGCCTGCTTCTACCTCTCCCTCTGCCTGCCACTCCAGTTCCTCTCTCTCTCTCTCTCTCTCTGTCAAATATATATTATATATATATATATATATATATATATATATACACATATATATATTATTTTTTTTTTTAATGAGTGGAGGATGTGAATGGAAATTTTCCTAAACAAGTGCGCAACATCAGGGAAACGCAAATCAAAACCACAATGAGATACCACCTTACACCTGTCAGAATGGCTGTCATTAAGGAGACAAGAGACAGGTGTTGGGAAGGACCCCTTGTGCACTGTTGGTGGGGATGTAAGTTGGTGCAGCCTTGGAAAACAACATGGAGGTTCCTCAAAAAAAGAAAAAATACAACTACAGCAATCCCACTTCTGGGTATCAATCCAAAGGAAATGAAACCAGGACCTGGAAGGCGTGTTTGCACCCTCATTCTGTTTCACCGTTATTCACAATAGCCAAGCTGTGGACACAACCCACATATCCATCACCAGATGACTAGATAAAGATGCAGTGTGTGTGTGCATGAATATTTTTATATGCCAGTGTGTTGCGTGCGTGTGTGTGTGTGTGTGTGTGTGTGCACAATGGGATATTTTTCCACCACAAGAAAGAAGGAAATCCCATTGTTCATGACAACACGGATGGACCTTGAGGCTGTTACGCTCACTGCAATAAATCAAAGAAGGACAAATACTGTATGACCTTACTTATATGTGGAATGTAAAAATCTAAACTCAAAGAAACAGTAGAATGGGGTTAGTCAGAGGCAGGGAGAATGGGGAGATATTGGTTGGGGGTAAAAACCTCCAGTTAAAGGATGAGTAAGTTCTCTAGGGATCCTGTGATTGTAGATAACGATGTGTTGTATGTTAATTATATCTCAATAAAGTTGGGGAAATAGTAACCTGGTTGAAACCTGACCATGTAGCATGTTTTTTTCCTCGACTGCCAACAGCAATGCGTCAAAACTCTTCTGACGCCTGGGTTTCTGACATCTCTTCCATCCCCCTGATGCACACGATCTGAAGACAAAACAGGAATCCCCGTGGTGTGCCAGGCACTGGACTGGTTTCTGAATATTTGAAGAAATGAGGATGTCTGCTTGAGTCCCTGACCTCCAGGACCCGGTAGAGAAGGCAAGCCTGTGGCCAGACAGTGGCAAAGTGGCAGCAGAACGCAGTGCGGAAGCCGGACCCGGGCCCTAGCTGCGGGAAATTGCAGCTGCCTGGAGAGTGTAGGACAAGGTGGGGGGCTGTGGTGCTGAGACTGGGCTGCAGCAAGTGGGTAAGTGAAGGAAGAGAGGTTTGCAGGCGAGGGAACACAGGGGCAGAGGCTAGGAGCGCTCCCCAACTGCCCCCTTAGCCTGGCAGGTTTCCATGGCTGGACTGCAGAGCGGGGCCTGGAGATGCCTGGGAGATGGGGGTGTACCACAAACGAGAAGATGTTCTCACAAAAGGTGGAAGACAGAGTGAGAGATCCAGGTGGGGGGAGGGGAGGGAGGCTGTCCCCACTCCCCGGTACAAATCAGGAGTGTTTAACACGGGCCAGTCATTCTCTGCAATAGGGGTATTTGCCTCCCAGAAAATACAGGTGTACCTGGGAGGTACTGCAGGCTGGGATCCAGACCACTGTAGTAAAGCTGATATTGCCATAAAGCAGGTCCAAGGAAGGCTTGGTTTCCCAGGGCACAAATGCTCTTTGCATGCACTGAAGCAGTCTGTGAACTGTGCAACAGCACTGTGCCTAAAACGACAACGTACATGCCTTCACTGAAAAAGACTTTATTGCTAAAACATGTGACACGCTGTCTGAGCTCTCAGCGTGTTGGTCTTTCTGTGGGTGGCGGGTCTCGGTGGCGCTGCCGGCTGCTGACCCGTCGGGGTGCTGGGCGCTGGAGGCCCGCGCGGCCCTGCGTTTTGTCGCACCGATGGCTCTTCTGTCCCGAACGGTTGCTCGGCGACAGGCGGTGCTGCCCAATGGCGTTTTTCCCACAGAACTGCCTTCAGAGCTGGAGTCCGCCCCCTCGAGCCCTGCCGCTGCTTCATCCGCGCGGCTCCGTCGTGTTCTGATCCGTCCGTCGTGGCTCCCAGCGGCAGCTCAGGAAGCCCCTCGCTCTGCTCCTCCCGAGGAAGCCCCCCACGTGCGGTCCCGTCTGACCCTGAGCTTGCCCCAGCTGCGTCCCCTCCTCGGGCTCCGCTCCTGCTTCTGGTCTCCTGCGGTTTCCCTGTTGTGGCATCTCCAGAGCCCAGGCAGAGCCGACTTGGCCTGGTTCTTCAGCGCCGCGGGGTCTCAGAGGGTCACGGAGCACTGGCTTCGGCTCCAGGTCACCGGCCGCGTTAGCCCCTCGCGAGAGGGTCGCCTGCTGTGAAGCTCTGAAGCCGGGCGCTGCCTTCTCCTCTCGGGCTGTGAGAGTCCCAGCTGGCATCTTCTTCCAAGAGAAGGCTGTTCCGGCTGCGCTGAAATCCAGTGGTTTAGGGTGGCCCCGTCACCGGTGGTCGCAGCTACATCGTCTGGAAACCTGGCCGCTTCCCCTTGCACTTGGGTGCTGCGGAGATGCCTTCCGTCCTGGGGCCTCCTGAACCCGCCCCGGCCCGCTGCAGACGGTCCTTCTGCAGGTCCTCACCTCCCCGCGGTCCCAGCACAGAAGAGAGTCCGGGCCTTGCTCTGGATTAGGTTTAGGCTTAAGGGAATGGTTGGCTGGTGTGGTCTCCTGTGCAGACCACTGCCACTGTCTCCAGGCCAACAGCAAGGCACTGAGCTTACTCATGTCTAGCATTTTATTTAAAGGGAAAGATATGGGGTGCCTGAGTGGCTCAGTTGATTAAGCATCCAATTCCTCATTTGGGCTCACATCACCATCTCAGGGTCATGAGATCGAGCCCTGCATCAGGTCCTGTGCGCAGTGGGTAGTCTGAGATTCTTTCTCTCCTTCTCCCCTGCCCCTCCCTCCCATGCTCGCTCGCTCTCTCTCTCTCTCTCTCTCTCAAATAAATAAATAAAATCTTTTTTAAAAAAATAAATAAAGGTAGACACCTGTGAATTTTCCTTTCACTTGAACCCTTAAAGGCCATTGCAGAGTTGCAAACTGGCCTGATTTCAGTGGTGTTGCGTCCCAGGGACTAGGGAGGCTGGAAAGAGGGAAAGAGATGCTGGACGGGCTGTTCGGTGGAGCCGTCAGAATGCACACGACCTCTCTCCGTCACATCCGTCATCTCGTGTGGGTGCAGCGTGTGACGTGCCCAAAACGATTCCAGGAGTAACAGCCAAGACCACCCATCACCGTAGCACATATGACAATCATGAAAACATTGGAAATACTGTGAGACTT
This sequence comes from Mustela nigripes, assembly GCF_022355385.1. Classification (NCBI taxonomy): domain Eukaryota; kingdom Metazoa; phylum Chordata; class Mammalia; order Carnivora; family Mustelidae; genus Mustela; species Mustela nigripes. The sequence continues at coordinate 5,863,372 of NC_081560.1, read as the reverse complement.
ACCAAAGTCTCACACAGAAACACAAAGTGAGCAAATGCCTTTTAGAAAAAATGCGCCAATGGACTGGCTGGAGGCAAGCCTTCAGAGTGTGACACACGGGCCGTCGGGGAAGGGCAACCCCGCGGAGCACAGTAAAGCAAACGGGCCTGTACTGGTCCACGTCTGAAGGCATTTTCGGTTGTCGCAGCTGGGTGCGCAGGGGTCCTGCCAGGGAGGCAGGCCCACGTGAAGTTCTGGCTTTCCTGTGGAAACAATCCCCCTCTCTAGATGGCCTCTAGTGATCTCTGGCGTGCTGTGACTTTCTGAAACCAAAATATCAAGATTTATTAATGAGAAAACTGCGAGCTGTGATCTCTGGCCTACCAACCCCGGCCCTGGATCCAGCTTCCTGTATCACTCTGCACCCCCGCCAGACTGGACTTCTGTTCCCTACAACATCATCCCCCAAGTCCTGCCCCTTTAAGAGAGGCAGGTGGCCCAGAACGTAAGGGACAGTCTTTGCCCAAGCGTTATCGTAAATGTTACCAATCATTAACCCCAAGAATAGAGAGACTTCAGTAATCAAGGTCACCCCACAACAGTGAGGGACCGGCTGCCAGACAGAGCACGGGGAGCTTAGAAGAAGAGCTCGTAGCAAAGCAACAAGACTGAATTCCAGAAGTTCACACCTCCATTCCCCGACCTGAGTCAAAACGTCTGCCCCCAAAAGTTCCCTTTGTCTCTGTTTCCTTGGGGTCATTCTTAAAGGCCCGTCTTCTCCACCCCCGTGGTGTCCGCGGCACCCGCTCAGCCTCCGCCCTGTCCCCACATTTCTGCAGCACAGCACAGCACAGCACGGCCCTCACCCTGTCCCTGCCCTCCAGGGAGTCTCCCCCCTCCGCCTTCCATTCCACCTAGAACCCGCCCTGCTCAGGGTCACGGGAACACACGGCCCGTCTCAGTCCTGTGGCTCTGCTCCCACCTGCCCCTGCGCAGGGCCCCCTCCTCCTCCACGCAGGTTCTTCTCTGGGAACCTGCAGGTCGGCCACCCAGCGCTCCGGGCTCAGAATTCACTCACGTGCCGAGGACTCGCACGCGCAAGGTGGGACATGTAAAGAGGCTGTGCAGGGTTGAATCGTGTCCCCCAGATTTCATATCCTTCCCGGAACTGCAGACTGTGACCTTCTTTGGAAATAGGGTCACCATAGCTGTAATTAGCTAAGATGAAGTAGGGCAGGTCCTGAAGTCAGTCACTGGTGTCTTTCTTTGGAAGAGGAGGGACACACAGAGACACAGACACACAGAGAACATCGTGGGACCACGGGGGCAGAGGCAGGGTGATGGGGCTACCAGGCAAGGAACCAGGGACGCCAAGGATGGACAGCAACATGAGAAGCTAGAAGACGCCGGCAAGGAGACCCCACCCCCAGGGCCTTCAGAGGGAGCCCTGCCCCGCCAACAACTTGATGTCAGATTACCAGCCTTCACTACTGTAAGAAAAAAGTATTCTGTTGTTTTCAGCCCCCAGGTTATGGTGCTTGGCTATGGTGGCCTGGAAACACGGGACAGAGGAGACAGAGCCCCAGACCTGGACAAGCTTTCGGTCCTGAGGGGCATCTCTTGCCGACGTCAGGCAGGATGCTCCTTCGGGCACAGCTCATGTCGCACTTATTCTGGGTTACCTTGAATCTTACTGCCCTTTCAGAGCACTCGTTCGGTGCTCCTTTAAATAAAAAGTGAGATCCGGGGCACCTGAGCGGCTCAGTGGGTTAAGCCTCTGCCTTTGGCTGGGGTCATGATCTCAGGGTCTGGGGACTGAGCCCCACATCGGGCTCTCTGCTTGGCAGGAAGCCTGCTTCCCCCGCCTCTCCCCCTGCTTCTCTGCCTACTTGTGATCTCTGTCTGTCAAATAAATAAATAAAATCTTTTAGAAAAAAAAAAAGTGAGATCCAAGCTTGGGTGTCCCACCTCCCTGCCTGCATGCAAAACTACCCTTCCTCCCCGACGTGGGAGACCCTTCCTCCCGACCCCCTTGGTGGGGCACCTGCTGTGGGTCCTGCTCCCGAGCCATCTCCACCCTGGAGTGAAAACCTGCAGCCTCTCTCAGCTTCCCTCTCAGTCCCCTGTGCTATGGATTACTAGATATCCGCTGCAGAATTCAGCGTGCACCTCAATGCGTGCACCTAAGCATCACCAGCCACACCAGGCCTCCCTGTCCTCTTATGCGTGCATCTATGCGTGGAGGCACAAAGGTGCCTGTGTGCACCTGTGTGCACATGTGTGTATGCATATGTGTGCGTGCACGTATGTGTGTATTCCCACCCTTCCCCAGCAGAATTTCTCACGTATTAGTGCACATCCTTTTTTTTTTTGTATCTGTGGTGTGCACTGCCCGCCGCACTGGCTCCCTGGCCTGGCGATGGGCCCCTGGACGGGCTCCGGCTCCCCAGCTCCACCACGGTGCGTGTCTGCATCCCATCGGGTGCCACCGTGTGAGAATCTGTCTGCCATACACGTCCGAAGCAGCATGACTCAGTCCTGTGGGGTGTCCGACTGGCTCGGGGCCCACACGCTGGGCCGGCCCTCCAGACAGCCAGACCCTCGGCCTGCCTCCCCGAGAGCCGGGCTTGAACTTCCCATCTCACTGCATCGCAGCCCGCGCTGGGTATCATCTAGCTTTCTCGTTTCTGCCCGCGGTGGCTGTAAAATGAGATCTTGTCGAACAACGGCCTTGTTCTAATAGTCACCACATGGGAGCATCTCCTCCTGTGCCCTCAGCCCTCGTGGTTTCCTCGGTGTAAGTGGCCTTGAGACTCTTTGCTCATGTTTCCAGTGGGATGGCTTCCTCTTTTTGGCTGATTTGTAGGCTTTCCTTGTGTGTTCTAGATAGAGTCCCTCTCGCTTTAAAAAAACAAAAAAGCCCAGCTCTCCGGAGTTATTCACATATCATACAATCCACCGAGGAATCGACGGACTTTCATGTGTCACAGAAATGAGCAACCCTCACCACTGTCCATTTTAGGACACGGTCATCCCCTCAAAAAGAAACTCCACGTCATGAGCTATCACTCCTACCCAGGATCTCCAGCCCTGGGCGACCGCTAACCTGCTTTCTGTCTCTGTAGATTAGCCTGCTCTGCACATTTCATTTAAGTGGGATCATATAATATGCAGTATTTCCTAACTGGCTCCTTTCATTGAACAAATGTCTTTTTTTCAAGATCTTATTTATTTATTTGACCGAGAGGAAGAGAAAGAGAGCACATGAGCAGGGAGAGGGGCAGAGCGAGAGGGGGAAGCAAACTGCCCGCAGAGCAGGGAGCCCGATGCGGGACTCGATCCCAGGACCCCGAGAACATGACCTGAGCCAAAGGCAGACACTTAACAGACTGAGGCAGCCAGGTGGCCCTGGAAAATGGGTTTGGTTTTGTTTTTAAGAGTAAGTCTTTTTTTCCCTTTTTTAAAAAAGATTTTATTTATTTATTTATTTGACAGAAATCACAAGTAGGCTGAGAGGCAAGCAGAGAGAGAGAAGGGGGGGAGTAGACTCCCCGCTGAGCAGAGAGCCCAATGTGGAGCTCGATCCCAGGACCCTGAGATCATGACCTGAGCTGAAAGCAGAGACTTAACCCACTGAGCCACCCAGGTGGCCCCTGGAGAATGGTTTTCAGGTTCATCCACACTGTAACGTGAGTCAGTACTTAACTGTTTTAATGCCAGATAACATTCCACCGTTTATTGTCCCTCCGGTGAAGGACCTCTGGGTCTTTTCCACCTCTGTGCCAAGCCTCTGTTAGAAGTTTCTGTGCGGAGGCTTGTTTCTGTGTCTCTTGGGTCCTTGCCTGGCGATGGAGTGGCTGGATCAGACGGCAGCTCTGTGTGGAACTGCTGGAGGACGTGCCAGACTGTTCTCCACAGCGCGCGCCCCACTTGCGTTCGCACCAGCAGCGTGTGAGCTTTCGGATTTCTCCCCATCCTCACCGACACTCGCTGTCTGACTCGTGGACGTTAGCCGTGCGGGCAGATGTGACGTCACAGCTCACTGGGATTTTGATTTGCATTTCCGTGATGATTCATGATGGTGAACAGCCTTTTCAAGGGCTTTTTGGTCACTTGTGCCTCTTCTTTGGAGAAATACATATTCAGATCCTTGGCCTATTTTTTCATTGTGTTCTCTTTGTATTATTGAGTTGTCAGAGTTCTTTATATATTCTACAGACAAGTCCTTTATCAGATATATGATTTGCAAATAGTTTCTCGTATTGTGTGGGGTGTCTCTACTTTCTTGATGGTGTCCGTTGAAATAGAGAAGTTTATAATTTGGGGGAGGTCCAATTTGTGTTTTTCCTTCAGTTGTTTGTGCTTTTGAGTCCTGGCTAAGAATCCCTTCTAAACCCAAGGTCGAAAAGATTTATTCCAACATTTTCTTCTAAGAGTTTTATGGTTTTGCCTTTTACATTGAGGTCTTCGATCCATTTTGAATTAATTTTTGTGTATGGTGCAAGCTAAGGGTCCGGCTTCATTCCTTTATGTGTGGTCCCTTTCTCTTCTAATCATCACAAGTATCTTCCCCTGATCTGTCCTCACTCCATATCTTGGATATGATGTCTTTTGTGGAACAGGAACAGGCTGCGCTTCTCAAGGTCAAGTTGTTCCTATAACTCTCTTCGGATCCAGCGTCCTCAAGTCTCATCCTCAAGAGCTGGTGAGCCCCTCAGGGAGACTAATCAAGTCTCAACCCTTCAGACCAGTGAAGGGGGAAGGATGTAAGCGAAGTCATTATATAAATCATCATCTTAGCATTTAAAGCTAATCCTCTTCCTTGAAGACGTCAAAGGCCTTTTGCAACCGCAAAAGGATAACGGATGAACTAATATTTTCTCCTTCCTTCCTCTAGCAGCCACTAAATACCAAAACGACTTGCAGTGCTGCACCCCCCACCCCTGCCTCCCGGTTTCCCTTCTTTCCCCTTCTCTGAGCCAAAGCCCCAGCCGTCCGGACTGATTTTGTCCCCAGCCGGTTCCTCCCTCCTTTCCCCACAGCGATGGCTAAGAAGACCTTCTGCCTATAGCAGTGGCTTCCCTCTCCCCAGCCATTCTGTCTCTGGTTCCCTTTTCTACACGTGGGTCAAATCCTCTGTTGTGGGTGTTGCTGTTGATCTGCACCAGCCCCAGCTCCTGCCCTGCAATCTGTTCTAGGGGAAGCTACTTGCTGGTAAAGGCGCCGTCATGTTTATCTCTGGCCTCTGCAACTCGCCGCCCTCTCTAACAGATCATGGCACCGTGCAGCCTGAGGCAGGAAGCACCACACGCAATTCTTTCGGAAGATGATGCCCCTGCGGGGGGAGGAGAGGGAATCAGAGGGAAAACAGAAGTGGACCCTGGTCGCTAAAGCAGTGAAGGACAGGGGAGTTTCCAGATGTGGGTACCTCAAAGGGGTAACAGGAGCCCCTCAGACCGCAGCAGCCAGAGCCCCCATCCACTCCTTCATGCCCCTGCCCACTGGGGAGCCCCTGAGCTGTGGGTCGCCTTCCTTGGTCAGCCCATGCCTCACCCTGTCCCTCCCTCCAGGGCGGGGTCAGTAGAGCCATAAAGCTCAAAGGGTCAGAGACAAAGGTTGGCAGCAGAGGTGAGCCCAGAGCAGACCACAGAGGTGAGTTCTGATGGGGGGTACTGGGGGCGGTGGACGGGGGGCTGGAGGGAGGGAAAGGGGAAACACAGACACGGAGTGGGGGGGAGCCAGGACGCAAGGGGTGGGAACCCAGAGGGAAGAACTCCAGGGCACAGCACGCTGCGTTGCAGGTCTAAACTACCCAGGCGTGAGACAGGAAAGGCATAGCCAGGGCCTGGACGCCATTCTTGGGGTGCTGGGGATGAGACGTGGGCAGGAAGGCACATTTCATGTGTGGTCCCGCTAGCCGCCAAGTTCTCCCTCCTCATGTGGCTTCACCAACATCGTCCACCTCGCCTGCTGCCTGCTTGGACTTTGGAATAAAGACTGTACTAGGAGAGGTAAACGTGAAAGGAAGAGCCAAGTTCAGGTTAATAGAATCACAAACCTCCTGCACATCTCCTTAGCAAAGCAGAAAGAAATTTGGAATTACAAGATTGTAAAACAGGGATCCTGGCCACGAAAAGACATGGAGGAACTTAAGTGCATATGACTAAGTGAGAAAAGCAATCTGGAAAAGCTGAATCTGTGTGATTCCAACTGTAGGACATGCTAGAAAAGGCAAAGCTATGGAGACAGTAAGAAGATCAGCGGTTATCAGGGGTTGGAGGGGAGGGAGGGGTGAACAGGTGGACGGGTAGAGCCCAGAGGATTTTTAGGGCAGAAAAACTGCTCTGTATGATCCTATAATAAATATAAATATAAATACAAAAAATATAAATATAATATAAATACATCAATATGGACGCACGTCACGGTCCATTTGTCAAACCCACAGGACGTTCACCACCAAGACTGACGCCTAATGGCACCTCCGGACTTTGGGTGACAATGATGTGTCAGCCTGGATTCATAGATAGTAACAAAAGTCCCACTTTGGAGAAGGATTTGTTCACTGGGGAGTGGTGTGTGAGTGGGGGTGGGAGGTTCTTGGGAAATGTCTGCATCTTCTCCGTTTTGCTGTGATCCTAGAAATGCTCTCAAAAGCAGAATCTTTGTGTGTGTGTGTTTTTAAAGGAGGCTCGGCAAAATTTAATAGCAGAACACGAGTTCACCCCATATCCTTTTACTGGCTCTAAGTGCCAGCAGCCCCTAAGTGCCCCCATGCCCTTCGGGCTAGAGAACACAAGGTCATAGGAGTCCTGGGACTTCCCACCGGGGCCAGTGGAGGAGACAGGACAGCCAGAAGGGATCGTGTTGGCAGCCCTGGGGGTGGGAAAATGAAACAGAGACCCTGTCTACAGCCCCCCAAAGTGGAAGGGGAAGGGCATCTCCCCGCCTCCTGAGATGGCTCCCCACTGTTTGAATAGTCAAGCAGCCACACCTGGAAGGCCCCACCAGAGAGGCTCCCGAACCCTCTGGCCACCCCATGCTTGTCCTCAAAGCCACAGGACTACAGACTAATCACAGACCAATTACTTCACATCGCTTGCATTTTTTGACGTGTTGGCATCACAGACCGTATCTTCATAGTTGACTTTAAAAAGAGAGTAGCTAGCGTTTCCTGAGTGCTTCGTAGAAGGTGGACATTGCTCTAAACGTGTGGTCCTTACTGTCTCATTAATTGGGCTGAGAAAATACATAGAGAAAGGCAAAATGAGTTTGTACAGCCAAGAAAATGCACAGGAGTATTGGAGGTGGGCAGACAAGTAAGGAGAGAGCAGAATTCAAATCAGTGGGAAGGGGGCACCTGGGTGGCTCAGTTGGCTCAGCCGCTGCTTCAGCTCAGGTCATGACCCCAGAGACCTGAGATCGAGCCCCACATCGGGCTCCCTGCTCAGCGGGGAGCCTGCTTCTCTCTCTGCCTGCTGCTCCCCCTGCCCGTGCTCTCTCTCTCTCTCTCTGTCATATGAATAAATAAAATCCTTTTTAAAAAACCGATGGGAAGCACAGATCTGAACAGTGTTAGGGCCTCCAGCTCGAGGGCTGAGTCTGTAGGAAAACCACCACGCCGAGGGCGGCGCTTCGCTGTCCAAGGCTCCCGCCTAGTGGAAACCCAATTCCTCCCATAAACTGACTAAGCTCACCTCTGCTACTGCGTTCCAGAGCCATGCGGCCAGCCACCCTGGCCCTCGGTTGGGCCGTGGCCGCCATCTTGGTGCTGCAGGCCACGGCCACAGCCAAGTACCCCTCGAGGACCCTGCACAGCAAGGCTGGGGTGTTCGAGGACCTGAGCGCCCAAGAGCTGAAGGCCGTTCGCAGCTTCCTCTGGTCACGGGAGGAGCTGAGGTTGGAGCCCTCCAGAGCGCCCACCATGGCCAAGAACTCCGTGTTCCTCATTGAGATGCTGCTGCCCAAGAAGCAACACGTACTGAAATTTCTGGACAAAGGCGGGAGGCCTCCCGCCCGCGAGGCCCGAGCGGTCATCTTCTTCGGAGCCCAGGAGCATCCCAACGTCACCGAGTTCGCCGTGGGGCCCCTGCCACGGCCCTACTACATGCGAGAGCTGCCCCCGAGGCCGGGGCACCGCACCACCTGGGCCTCCAGGCCCATCACCGGGGCCGAGTACGCCCTCCTGGCCCAGGCCCTGCAGAAGGCCACCAAGCCCCTGCATCAGTTTTTTCTTGATACCACAGGCTTCTCCTTCCAAGACTGCCACTCGCGCTGCCTGACCTTCACGGACGTGGCGCCCCGCGGCGTGGGCTCCGGCCAGCGCCGCTCGTGGTTTATCCTGCAGCGCTTCGTGGAGGGCTACTTCCTGCACCCCACGGGGCTGGAGCTCCTCCTGGACCACGGCAGCACCAACACGCAGGACTGGACGGTGGAGCTGGTCTGGTACAACGGCAAGTTCTACCCCAGCCCGGAGGAGCTGGCCCGGCAGTACGAGGAGGGGCAGGTGGACGCCGTGGTTCTGGAGGACCTGCCCCCCGAGGGCCCGGGCGGGGCCGGCACCGAGGAAACCCCCCTCTTCTCCTCCTACAAGCCTCGCGGGGAATTCCCCACCCCCAGCCCCTGGAACGGCCCCCGCCTGGTCCAGCCCCAAGGTCGCCGCTACAGGCTGGAGGGCAGCACGGTGTTCTACGGCGGCTGGAGCGTGTCCTTCCGCCTGCGCTCGTCCTCGGGGCTCCAGGTCCTCAACGTGCTCTTCGGCGGCGAGCGCGTGGCCTACGAAGTGAGCGTGCAGGAGGCCGTGGCGCTGTACGGGGGGCACACGCCCGCGGGCATGCAGACCAACTACATCGACGTGGGCTGGGGGCTGGGCAGCGTCACGCACGAGCTAGCGCCCGGCATCGACTGCCCGGACACGGCCACCTTCCTGGACGCCCTCCACCACTACGACGCCGATGACCCCGTGCGCTACCCCCGCGCCCTCTGCATCTTTGAGATGCCCACGGGAGTGCCGCTTCGGAGACACTTTAATTCCAACTTCAGTGGCGGCTTCAACTTCTATGCGGGACTGAAAGGCCAGGTGCTGGTGCTGCGGACCACGTCCACGGTCTACAACTATGACTACATCTGGGACTTCATCTTCTACCCCAACGGGGTGATGGAGGCCAAGATGCACGCCACTGGCTATGTGCACGCCACCTTCTACACCCCCGAAGGGCTGCGCTACGGGACCCGCCTGCACACGCACCTGCTGGGCAACATGCACACCCACTTAGTGCACTACCGCGTGGACCTGGACGTGGCAGGTAGGACCTGGGGTCGGAAGCGCCCTCCCAGCCAAACATCTGCCTTCCAGGGGGAGGTGGTGTGGAAACTTTCCCGGAGGCATAGAATCAGGAGCCTAGCCTGCCTCTCTGCAAATGACCGTGCAGACACCGCGTGCCCCTGAGAACGGTGGAAGTGACCAGCATGTCCTTGGCCCTGGATGCAGCCAGTGGGTTCTGGTCTGGCCCTGGGGATCCCTGACCCCTGCAGGGATGGATGGGGCAGGTGCACAGGTGGGGCTGGGGAACAATGCCTAGGAGTGTAAGAAATGTGGCTGCCTAAGGCTATGTCGTCTGCAACACCCATTGTCTCCTGGATTAATGGTGTCACCGTGAAACATGGCGGGGACATCATGAGAGGCTTTAGCTGTCCGAACAGGTCTGACTCTGAGCTGTCTTCTAGCTCCTCTCTTGTTTTTTTGGCTTTCATTCCTTCTGTCTACCCAGTGCGTACCCCCAACATCATCTTCGCCCCACTCCTGATGGTCTGCTCTTGGATGAGCTCTGGGATGGAGATCCCAGCCCAGAAATGAGGGTATTTCAGGTCAAGGGGCTTCCTTCTCATTGCCCTCCTTCCTGGACCCCCGCAGGCACCAAGAACAGCTTCCAGACCCTGCAGATGAAACTAGAAAACATCACCAACCCCTGGAGCCCCAGACACCACCTGGTACAGCCAACCCTGAAGCAGACAAGTTACCGCCGGGAGCGCCAGGCGGCCTTCCGCTTCGGACAGCCTCTGCCCAGGTACCTGCTCTTCGCGAGTCCCGAGGAGAACCGCTGGGGCCATCGGCGCAGCTACCGGCTCCAGATCCACTCCATGGCCGACCAGGTGCTGCCCGTGGGCTGGCAGAAGGAGCAGGCTGTCACCTGGGCCAGGTAAGGGGGGGGCCTGGGAGGCGGGGGAGGGCCAGTATTCATGGATTTCTGTGTGTCCGTGTGTCTGTCTATGAGATCTGGGTCTCCGTGGTGGTATATCTGGGCCTGGGAACACGAGTGTGTGTTCTCTGGCTCTGTGTTGGGGGAGGGGAGCAGAGCACCGAACAACGGAGCACCTGAGCCTCAGCTGACATTTGGTGAGTCTGGCTGACGTCCCGGAGATGATCTCACCATAAGAGGAAGACAGTATCTTTCCCTCATCGTTTACCCTGAGGGTGTCTCTGAAAGGGCTGAGAGGCCCCCTGGCACCCAGAGCCACCAGGCTCCCGCTCTGGGCAGGTACCCCCTCGCCGTGACCAAGTACCGGGACTCTGAGGTGTGCAGCAGCAGCATCTACAACCAGAACGACCCCTGGGACCCACCTGTGGTCTTCGAGGAGTTTCTTCGAAACAATGAGAACATTGAAAACGAGGTACTGAGGGGCACCTGGGTGCGCCGTTTGGTTAAGTGTCTGGCTCTTGATTTACGCTCAGGTCATGATCTCAGGGTCGTGGGATCGAGCCCTGCGTCAGGGTCCGTGCTCCGTGGGGAGTCTGCTTGAATTCTCCCTCTCCCTCTGTCCCCCCCGTCCAGCTCGCACGTGTGTGTGCCCGTTCTCTCTCTCTCTCACATAAATAAAAAAGAGGAAAAAAGAGAGAGAGAGAGAGAAAAGGTACTGGCTCTGCCTTGCTCCAGCCGGAGCCCGAGATCAGATCAGTGCTGGGTCCCGGGTGGAGGGGGAGCTCAGAGGTCTCTCCACTCCTTAAACACGGGGCGGGGGGAGGTTGCCCGCCCCTCCCGCTCTGAGCCTCCCTAGCGCCTGCCCATCCCTGTCTCCCGCAGGACTTGGTGGCCTGGGTCACTGTGGGCTTCCTGCACATCCCCCACTCCGAGGACATCCCTAACACCGCCACACCCGGAAACTCCGTGGGCTTCCTGCTCCGGCCTTTCAACTTCTTCCCTGAGGACCCATCCCTGGCGTCCAGAGACCCCGTGATCGTGTGGCCCCGGGACAGCGGCCCCAACTACATCCAGCGCTGGAAGGAGGAGGACAGGGATTGCTTGATGCCCGACCCTTTTAGCTACAGCGGAACCTACCGACCTGTATGAAGGACCCTCTGCCCCCAGTAACCCACCTAGAAGCCCAGGTGCCCCCCCCCAGGGACAGACAATAAAGCCCTCAGGGCTCAGCTCCGTGTGCTGCTTCTTGGGGGGAGGACACACCCAGATGAGAAAGCAGGTAGCCTTGACCTTCCTTCCCCTTGGCCGACTCCACCCCAGCAAAGACTTCTATCACGAAGGCAAGTGCCGTTCACTGGAAGCACTAGATTCATCTGTCAGATTGGTTGCAAAAAACAGATGAGCAGCTCCCTCTCTGGGGTCTGTGGGGACTCTGGGATGTCACTGAGGGGCAGGCAGAGTCGTGTGGCCATAGGAGGATGCTGCAGAAAACGGGCAAAACCACGCATCCTCTACCCTGCGACCCACTGACCCGGCTCCGGGGACTCTGCCCCAGACGTCTCCCTACAAACAGAGGAAAGACATGAGCAAGCAGTGAGGGACTGCGGAGTCTGGAGGCCACCCAGACGTCCATCTACCAGAGAGACCTGCGGGTCTGAATAAACAACGGTACAGCCACACAATGTCATCCAGGTGATCCTACAGCCGGGGACATCTCTGCACTGGTGGGGAAAGAGCTTCGGGATGTAGACACCCCAGAGAGGGAGACTGTCTTCCTGACCTAAACTCCTGCCAAAGGCCCAAGTCCTAATGAGGTTGAGTATTGGGATTGTAATAGGAGTTTGGTGGGGGAGGGGGTGACATACACATTCCAACAGTAGCGCCTCAAGGTCATGGGGGAGGTGGACCACCCAGGGGAGGAAGCAGGAGTCCTCAAGGTAAAGCAAGGCCTGGGGATCGCACTGCCTCCCCGCCTCGCCTTTGCTGAATTGTTTCCATTCCCTAATCCTGAGAATGTACTACCCATTTGAAAAAAGGTAAATTTAAATTTTAGAAGAGAAAGGGAGGGAGGAAGGGAGGGACCCTTGTTGTTCAGGCTGGAACTGATGAGGCAGGCTGCTTCCTCCTGGCTTCCTACCGGTCCCCAGACCTTCTCCTCCGATCCCCAAGAGAAGCCAGGGGGGGAAATAATCCGCCCACAGATGTGGCTGGTTTTCTCTTTCCTTTGCATGACACTTCTGAATGGAGACTTGGTGCCCTTCCCAGCTGGGGGAGTTGGCGCATCCCTCCTGTTCCTGTTCCTCTTGATCACCCACCCAGACGGGGTGGCCGCGATTCCCCCATCTCCTCACCACGCACCCGGCTGGTGGAACTATCTGAGACTTGAGTTTGGACTTGAGAGGGGCTCACAGAACAAGCCCCCACCTCCTTTATCTACCGTCGTCTAGATGGGCTCGCGCATTAGGTTTGGGGGCCCACCCCTAGCTAACCTTCACTGTGACCTTGCTTTCCTCCGCCATTGTTCTGATGGCCTGTTCCTACCCTGGAATCTGGTGGGAAGGCACGGCTGCGGTGGGGGTTCCCTGGTGCCCAGGGATATTAGCCAAGCAAACCAAACTTGCACTGGCCTCAATATTCCAGGAACCCACTGAAATAACTTTTATTATTTGTACGGCAGTGAGAAGGTGAATCTTAAGCTTTTCATCTGAACACCGTTAGGACAAACATAGGAATTGGACACAGCATTTTGTAACAACGGATACGATATTTAAAATAGCGACAGTTTTTATCTTAGCCATTTTCTTAAATTTTTGAAATTATCTGAGCATTGTTTCAAAGCTCTGGAACTACTAAAACACAAAAGGTTATGAACGTCCATAACAGAAAAAGGAAGAGAGCAAATTTTTTAGCACTAGGGGGGGAAAAATCTAATCTTTGTAAGAAGGGTTAGTAGTTCAGTAGACAATAACTTCTTCTGAAGGGGAGCCAGGAAACACATTTGCTTGGAAACTTTTTATTTTTAATTAACCTTCAGCCTTACTGGAGAAGCTGTTCACTGTGCTTTAAAAATTCTCTTTTTTCCCTCATCCTACTTTCCTTGAGTTATGCCTATCATGAGTATCCTATATCCTAACATCATTCTAATATCTGGCAAATTCCATTATTAACCCACAGGTTAACAACAACAAAAAGAATATCATCTAAAAGGATCAGTTTTCAACAACAACAAAAAATTATGAGACACGCAATGAAACAGGAAAGAGTAACCCCCATACACAAGGGGGAAGCAGAAAACAAATTATCCATGAGGGGTCCCAGATGGAGAACTTAGCAAAAATATCAAAGCAGCCATTAGAAGTGCCTCCAAAGAGCAGAAGGAAACATGCTTGAAAAAGTAAATGAGGCTGTGACAAGTCCCAGCAAACAGAGACTATCACTATAGAGATGGAAACTATTTAAAAAAAAAACGAATGGAGGGGCGCCGGGGTGGTGCAGTAGGTTGGGCATCCAACTCTTGGTGGCAGCTCAGGTCACGATCTCAGGTCATGGGATTCAGCCCCACATCAGACTCTGCACTGGGCTCGGAATCTGCTTGAGAGTCTCTGTCTCTCTGCCCATCCCCGCCTCAGATAAATAAATAAAATATTTTAAAATTAATAACTAAAAGAACCAAGTGGAAAATCTGGAGTCAAAAAGGTACAGTGCCTGACATGGAAAATTCCCCGGAAGAGCCGGACAGCGGATTTGCTCTGCTTCGACACTAAAACTCCCAGGCGCGGTTGGGAAGCAATCCACATCAAAGAGGCAAGGCATGTCAGCAGGACAGTGACACAGCTCCACGTCGGTGACCCGGCAGGAGGCTCTGGGCTGACAAGGCAGGTCATCGCCTGAAGCATGTATGGCCAAGACATAACCGAGCAGATTTACACTTGGCCGTGGGCCTGAGCAGATGCCCGGGCCCTTGCCGCAGGAGTAGTTAATTCATTAAAAAGAACGATGAGAGCAAGGACCAGAAAAGTCCCAAGAGAACGGGCCTTTTTTGGTGTCTATGGATGTTCTGCAGAGCCCAAAGCTGACAACATTGAGCACGTAAGACCCCGTGTATTATAAGACCTAGAATTTTGTGTACTGTTCTGACATCTTTGAGCATCACATGACCCCAAAGCTCCAACCACGAGTTTCCTGCTCTCTGCAGATAAGCCCCTCACCCAGGAGGAGAGGGTCCCCGTACAGCTCACTGCTCTCTACCTGGTTCTCAACCAATGGGTTTCACATTGCCATCGCCACCTGCCATCTAGAGCCCAAGGACAGCCAGAACAGGCCACAACAGTAGCGCAACTTTCACTCCATCCCCATCCCACCTTGGCCTGGCCCCCAGGAGCCTGAGCAGAAGAGCAGGCAGGGAGGGGAACCCACCCTGACTCATCCCCAGGCCAGGACCCTTGGACCTGGGGTCAGGCTGAACAGGAAGGAGGGGAAAACTTAGAACTGGATGTCCAGCAGAAATTTTAAATTAACTTGATGGGGCTGTTTAATACCTGAACATAATCACATAATCAAAAGGCAATGGCAGAATGTGCCCCCATGGTGATTAAGGCCAGGATGAAAGAACCAGCCGTCCATAACAGGGAAAATCTTCCAGCCCAGGAGCTGGGACAGTGAGAGGAAAAGACCCAGCAGCCAGGCTCAGTGGTGGAAGTCGGAGCCCTGCAGACCGCTGGACCCCGCTGGAGAGAGAGAAGAACAAAGACCCCCCTTCTCCCTCCCCACTCAGTCTCCCACCAGGGCTTCCCACTGGTGGAACCCCAGCTACAGGCCCTGTCCCCAGAGTGACAGAACAGAGGAGAGGGGCCAGGGGAGGGTCTCCGAACCAGTGGAACAAGTCGAAAGGCAGCAGATGAAGAGGGGACCCTCCATTTCCACTTTGCACCCCACTGAGCTCCAACTGCTTAGTAAACTGGCTCTTAGCCTTGTTAAACAGGACCAGTGGTGCTCACCAGGGTGATCTGGACCCAAAGTCACATCCAGTCAGTGGTCCTTGGGGTGAATCTCCTGGAGGAGGAGCCCAGACCGCACCCATTGGGGTGAGCAGATCTTTCCACCTCGATCATGGGCATGTCAGGCTGACCCAAGGTCCTCTGACAGTTCAAAGACCCCAGCATATAGGGTCAGCAACGGGGAAGCTCTCAGAGCTGCCCAGACATCTCTCTGTGTGTTCTCTTGAGGATGGGGGAGAGGGGCAGATGTCCCCAGGAGACAGACGCTTGTTATACACACATCCATCCACCCACACCTGACAGAGGCTCGGACCCTAGGAAAAGGGGGCTGGTCCTGTGCATTTTCCCCCAAGACAGGACCAAAGTCACAGCTCTTCCTGGGAAGAAACGCGGGCGGGCGCCCCCATGCCAGGCTTGGCAAAGCTGTCGATTCAGGAGAGCACTGACAGAAGGAGAAGCACAGGGCTGGGTTCTGAGTGGGAAGAGACACCCCCGCCCCGCCCCCAACCTGCTTTGCAAAAGACTACAGAGATCCCACCAAGAGAAAAGAAGAGAGAAAACCAGGATTTACACCCCCACCCGCCTCCCCCCTGCTCCAGCCCAAGCACATTTCCTCCCCAAGTAAAACAGAATGTGGTTTTGTTTGTGGCTGCTCTGCTCCCAGGTGGAGATGCAAATAGAGAAAGCCTTGAGTGAACCAAGTTGCTTTATATAACACAGAGGAAGCTAGAAAATTCAGGGAAAGAAGAACCTGTTGCTTTTAGAGGCTTTTCAGGGAAAGCAAGCCTCAGCTGTACAAGGACAGCTTTGGGGAGACACGGGAACGAGGACACATAGAAACCCTTGTCTCTGAGCCAGCAGATACGAAGTTTCCTCTAAGAACTTTCTCATCGTTGTCATTTTAAGAATAAAAAGGAAAAAGAGGTAGGCAGCAGGGGCTTCCTGGTGGTCTGGGTCCTGATTCCGGGAAGTAGGACTCTAACCCCAGCAGCCCTGGGCAGGTGCAGGGCCAGGCCTGGTCCCAGCTCTGCAATACACACCCGAGCATCTGTGGGAGTCCCACAGCCTGGGAGACCCAGTGCTTCAGCCACCGGATGCCAGGCTGGCTCTGAGCTCCTTCCTGCCAGTCCTGGACGCAAAGCTTCTGGACTGGGGATGCTTCTCATGCCCCCAGCCCAATCTCATCTCCTCCTGCAGCTCAGTCTTCTCAACAGCTACTGCCCCACTCCCTGTGACCCTGGGCCACTCGGGCTCCCCGCTCCTGTCCTCCCCAGCCCCAGGTGGGGCTTATGGGCCGCTCATCAGTCTGTTACCTTCCACCACAGCCCATGCAGCACCCGCCTCCCCAGCCCCCCACCCACCACTAAAACAGCTTGCGCTCCCCCTGCCCCCACCCCGGCTCTGAGCTAAAAGCTGGAGAAACTGTCTTCCTTCTCTTCCTTGTGCTCCTCCCAAAAGCCTCTGCTGCCTCCCTTCGTGACTTAGGGTCACGCTCATTACAAAGGCCCCTGCAGCAGCTCACGGTCAGAGCTGGAAGGCCACCCTATGTACCCAGGGGAGCCCAGAGAAAGGAAGGGGCACGGGTCACACACCCCGCTGGGAATACACCTGTGCGCCCAGTTGCCAGGGGTCTTGCCACCAAATGTCTGGAACTGCTGAAACTCTAACACTCGTTTCTGCGGTTTGAACTCAGTGCCGGCCATTTCGGGTCCGAACCAGCCGTCAGCAGAAGGAAGCATTAATAAGCTCGCCCACAGGAGCCCACTTTGCCAACAGCTCCAATGACCGCAAACCCATTTGTTCCAGCCTGCTCCCAGGTTAGGCTCCCTTGGTGTTCATTTCCTGCTCAGCAAGGCTGTGAGTCATCACCCTCCCTCCTCTCCTGCTTTAACTGTTGCTCTGGGACCAGAGTCGGCAGAATGAGAGGTCACATGGAACCCTTTATTTAGTACAGAAGCCCTCGACCTGGGGGAGGGGGAGCACCGCCAGCCTGGGCAGCTGGAATCAGCCCCCAGGGGCGTCTCAGAGCACATCAGACCTGACTGACTCAGGACACTCAGGAATTCCTGGACTTCCCGGAGGTCCACGGACATTCAGGGCTCTGGAGCACGCACTTTGCCGCCGGCTAAAAGATGGCTTGAGGCTGAGATCAAATTAGCGAGCGGATGCAGCTCGCTGCTGGTAAAAGCCAGACAGCCGCTCCCAACTCGGCGTTGTGCCTTCAACGAAAAGGATGCTGTGTGCCGTGTGTCCACCAGGTGGCGCAGCACACCTTCGCCGGCGGCTCCATCAGGCCCCGGCGTTTCAGCCCCGCAGAGGTGAATGCGGAGCGCGGCAAACTGGAAATGCCCCCAGATGCAAGCTATAGCTTCACCAAATACCGCAGAATCATAGTATTTTCATTAGGACCAAGTTCAGCTGAATTTAACAGAAAAAACATAACAACGGCTTGACAAGAGAGGTTTTATGTGTTTCTATGTAAAAAGCAGCTCAGAGCTGGGATAGGAGCTCCATGAAGGTGTCCCAGATGCAGCCTTTCTTTTAATCGCCCCCACCTAAGATATGGCTCCCAGCTTCCTAGCCCAAAGTAGCTGCTTGTGCTCCAGCCATCGTATCTAACTACCAGGCTGTAGGATAGAGAAAGGAAGAGAAAGGCATGGCCTTATGCTCTAAGGAACTGAGCCAGAATTCAGAGTCAATACGCCCACTTACAACTCACTGGCTACATAGGGAGGCTGGAGCCTGGAGTCTTTTACCCCACATAATATCAGGGTTCGGTTTAGAAGAAGAATGTGAGAATGGAGAGCTGAAAGGAACTGGCGACATCAGCCACATGTTATTGTACGCCACTGAAAATTCCTTTAGACCAGCAAAGCATCTTTCAACCCCTGGAAACTGGGATGACTGAGGACTCCTTCACTGGCTAGTTTTGTTGACATAACTCCCAAATGCATGTCCCATGTCCAGTTTCTCCTCCCAATGGGCAAGATCTGCCCATCCTCCTGCATGTCCTACAAGATCTTCACCTCCAACATGTCCAAGCCTGCTCCTCGCCCCAGCCACCTGCTCCTTCTGTGCTCCCCAGCTGGAGGATCTCATCATCCCATCCCTGTCCCCCAAGCCAACAACCAGGAAGCCGTCCTGAGCAATTCCCTCCCCTCCACACTCCATCTCTTTATCCTATAGACCACCTTTTTAATGTTTCTTGAATTCACGCCACCTTGCCTTTCCCATGGTGACTTCCTGCTCATCATCCCAGCCTGAGATATGCCCCTGTCTCACCCCCTCCAGCCCATCCTCAACTGTGCTTCCAGAAGGATCACTCTAAAATCCATCAAACAATATCACCCCTTCTGATCAAAGCCTCAGTAGCTCCCCACTGTCCTCAGGGGGAAATCCAAACATGAAACATGACAATCTTTTACATGATGTAGCAAATATTCACGTTTCTCCAGGATGCACCTCCTCCACTGAAGCTGAGCTAGACCACATGATGTGCGTTGGCCAATGGAATGTTAGTGGACAGAACATAAACAGAACCATTAAATGTGTCGGTGTGGTTTGGCTCCTTGCCTGTCAAGGTAAGAAGAGCTTCCCCCAGAACATCTTCAGCCTGTGTCCCAGAACAGAGAGGTGCAGCACACCTGAACTCAGTCCAAACCCAGGCTACCCATAGCCCAGAGCTTAGCGGTCCACCCATGCCCACCCTGGATCAGCCGAACAATAGCCATCTGAGACCCTTGAGTTTGAGAAGAAAGACTGGTTCTGGGCTCAGTCGCTGAGTCCGAGGACTACTTGTTACACAGCATCATTATGGTAATAGCTGACTAGCGCAGGTAGGTGTTAGCATCCGCATTTTCCCACAGGACCAGAACCTCAGGCCCTTTGCACCTCCTGTTGCCTCTCCCTGGGTCTGCCTCTCATGGCCTTTTTGTAGCTGATCCTGTCCCATTCTTTAGGTGTCAGCTCAAATGTCACTTCCCGAGAGGCTTTCTCTGGAAGCCACACCATGACACACTGTGACAGCAGTTTGCTTCCCTCGGCCTCAGCCCCGGAAAGTACTTAGCCTCCAGCAGTCTCCTCCATCGGCACAGACCTCCCGCCGCAGGAGAGAAGCCGTGTGAGAACGGGGCCTGGAGAACACCCAGCCGACTTCCGCGCTCCCGGACAGCTGGGCTTGCCTGGCTGCTCTCGCTACTCGGCACCCGTTTCCTGGCCTGCTCAGCTGGCTGCCTTGCTAGGCTGAAGCCCAGGGCTCCTTCTGCCACCCCGGGGGGACCCCTCCCAGGGCTGAAACAGAGCAAGCACTTAATGGGTGATGCATCTCCACTCTGCTCTGACGCCTCCGGCTCCGGGCTGGGAAAGATAGCTCCTCTCTGTGCTGGAGGGAGCTGCCCAACCTGCTCCTGACCCTCAGGCTGGACAGGGAAGTCCCAGGTTTGGCGACGTCTCGGAAGACCAGGCAGCTTTGACCCCTAAGGGCAACTCCCGGCCCCCAAGTCCAGGGGGAGGAGGAAGAGCCTAGCACCCAGGACAGGTGCGGAACAGCGGAACTCCCGCAGAGCATTCATCCTGGTCCTGGCACTCACGGCCCACCCCGCCATGCCTTGGTGGCCCGGCCACACAGGGCTCGGTGGCCTTTCCTTCCTTCCTGAACCCCATGGGTTCCTTGGGCATTTGCAGAAAATGGGGGCACCCTGGCTCTAAGCCACAGTACAGAGTCCCCAGCCCTTGATGCACCTGCAGCTTAGTGGGAAGCCAGGATGTCGGAGGAAATAACCGGAAGCCATGTGGAAAGGTAGAGACTCTTCCTCCGCAAGTGCTTGGATGTGGCCGGGGTGCAGATGGCCGTGAAGAACGGTCTGGGAAAAAGTCTGTCTCACTGACGAGGCAGAGTGGACCAGGCAGGGAAGGACTCGGAGGGTGACGGCCTGAGCAGAGACCCAGAGGACAGAGATGTCACACTCTGAGCCGGAACCTGCAAGAACCGGTGTGGCTGTGAAGGCAGGGAGGCGCACGGCCTCAGTCTCGGGATTTACTCTCGGCTGTTGGGGCGCTTGGCAGGGCCCCCCTCCAGGGGAGGCAGAGGTACGATGGGGTTGTGCGATCTCCCCCAGGAGGGTGGGCTGGGCAGGAACAAGATTGGAGGCGGAGAGGTCATTTGGAAGTCTGAGAACGGTCAAGCAAGAGATAGTCCGAGACTAGATCAGAACCAGGCTGGGAGGCACATTCCAGAACAATCCAGGAGGTGAGGGACCTGGGCGTGTTGAGGGGATGTAGAGAAGCGAGAAGGGGGGGAAGCGGGTGGGACTTCAGCCTGGGTTTGGAGCTGAGGCCAGCACCCTTCGGGGGGGTCTGTCATTGAAGACTTGGGATGGGGCGGGGGCTCGACCCCCGGATGGGAGAAAGGGCAGCTCGGGATGGGAGGGTGGCAGGTAAGCTGGGGCAGGTGAACTGAGGGTGGGCGGACCGAGGGGACGTCTCTCTGGAGGCTTGGGACGCGGAAGAGGTGTGGAGAAGGAACCTTGAAAGGAGGGGCCAAGGTCAGACACTGGGGCTGAGAAAATGGGAGAGAGCCACAGGGACAGTGACCGAGAGACAGAGAGAGCCAGCAGGGACAGCAGCCTTTGGCCGGCCAAGGCGCTGGGCCTCTAGGGCACACATCTTTCACAAGGTCCTTCACAGGCCGCCTTCTCCCGGGAGCCTCTCTCTGTAGCTCCTGTCCGCCTCCGCCATCTGTCGTTTTGCATCATGCAGGACCTCTTCGGCTGCAAGTGAGGAAACAGCTTGAAAAGGCTGAGAAGCAGAGACTGCTTTGAAAACCTTTTTGGGCATCGCTACCAGGGAAGGCAGGTTAGGCGACCAGCCAGGGCGGAAGGACAGATGTACTCTGACTTACAGAGCCTCTGCACACAGGTCGGGGGCGCAGCCAGCGGTGGAGGCCCAGCCCTTGTGCCTGAGCCCTTGGGGGTAAAGTTCATCCTCGTCTGGGGGGAGTCGTCCAACTGCGGGGCTTGAGGCCCCCCCAGGGGTGCAGTGGACCCCAGCTCAGGGGGGGTAATTCTGCCCCTCCTGCTGGTCTGCCAGCTCCCTGGAAGGACACCCATCGGTCAGATCCAAGGACCACGGGGCAATGGGCAGGGTCTATAAGAATTCAGTGGCTGAGACTCAACCTCCAGGTTGGGCAGGGAAGCACCGTGTCTGGAAGTACGTGTCGGGCAGCAGGCATGAGACGATCAATGAATGAGTCCCAGTGCCGGGGGACTCCAACAGAAGCCCCCTCCCCAAGCTGATATTGCTGTCCCTCCCTCTATCTGTCTGTCTGTCTCCCTCCCTATCTCTGTGTCCCTCTCTCTCTCCCCCATCAGGCTTCCCACCAGGCTGGGGCTCCCCAGCGGCTCCCAGGCCACTGTCCCTGCTTTCCTCAGATTTAAAGGTCTTCGTACACTTGGCACATTTTTGTTGGGTCCTGACATTTAAGGTCCCCATGGTTACCTCTGCCCAGGGCAAAACAGAATGCTGATCTCGACAGGGTCTGGCCCGTACCACACCCTGCGGGCGTCCCTCTGACTCTGGACACCCAATTCCCACTAACACGACCAAAGAACGCATAAACCTTCTTGGCAGCCTTGGCGGCTGAGTCACACTGAATTTTTTGTTTCCATAAAACCTGTTTCAGGGCGCCTGGGTGGCTCAGTGGGTTAATCCTCTGCCTTTGGCTCAGGTCATGATCCCAGGGGCTTGGGATCGAGTCCCGCATGGGGCTCTCTGCTCAGCAGGGAGCCTGCTTCTCCTCATCTCTCTCTCTGTCTGTCTCTCTGCCTATTTGTGATCTTTCTCTCTGTCAAATAAATAAATAAAATCTTTAAAAAAAAAAAAAACCTGTTTCAAAGATTATAAAAGTAATCATGGCCTCACTGGGGAAAATTTGAAAACACACAAACATACAAAGAAACATACAAAGCAGATTGTTCAGAATCACCTATAATCCCTTATCTCGATACACTTCTCCTCAGTCTTTACTTACGCAAGTTTCCGAACATTTTTAAACAAACGCTGTCATCGTCAATGCGTAGCTTGCACTTAACCTTCTATCAAGAACGTTTTGCATATCATTAACCGTTCTGTAAAACTACGACCTCAGTGTGCAAATGCTATTCCTTCTCAGGGTTACTGAGACAATAGCTTGCAGCTCCGGGTCCCAGCGAGCTGCTCTTGGGGATTTCACAACTTGCCCTGGGCTTGCCCAGGAAGCAGGTGCTCGTACTTTCCCCCATTTTACAAACGAGGGGACGAGGCTGGGAGGAGTCACACGACAGCGCCACAGTCACACAGCTAGTAAATGGCAGTCCCAGTATTAAACTCAAGAGAGCCCGACGCACAGCCATGTCCTCTCACGGCCGCCCTCCGGTCTGCACACCGTACCCCGCAGGTGCGCCCTCGAGGTCTAGGTGCAGCAGGCAGGTGTCACCTCTCTCCATCTGGGCTGAACTGGGTCCCTCCAGGACAGGGATGGAGGATGCTTCCCACGAGTAGGGACAGCCTATGTGTAAAACCCCATTTGAGTTTTAAAACCTGTACGTGAGGGGCACCTGGGTGGCTCAGTGGGTTAAAGCCTCTGCCTTCAGCTCAGGTCATGATCCCAGGATCCTGGGATTGAGCTCTGCATTGGGCTCTCTGCTCAGCGTGGAGCCCGCTTCCTCCTCTCTCTCTGCCTGCCTCTCGGCCTACTTGTGATTTGCCTGCCTCTCTGCCTACTTGTGATTTCTGTCTGTCAAAAAATAAATAAAATATTTTTTAAAAATAAAAATAAAAAAAATAAAACCAGTACGTGGTGAAGTAGCCACGTGGGGCCAATGGCTCAAGTGTCCATGCACGTGGGCTGGAGCGGCTTGCCTACAGCCTTGTGAAGCCAGGGTGTGCCATAGAGGACCCTGTCTTCCAAACGTGGGGCGGGGGGGACTCCGTGATCTGATCACTGACAGCTGCACTGCTTGCCACCTCCCCTGGTTGCTGCAAGCCCAAACCCCCTCTGGCTGCAGTGACTTTGGGAGATTTAAATGGTAGGTTCCCCTCCCCCTCCCCTACCCCCGCCCTTGATTTTTCACTTTTTCCCCTTTCAGAGCCAGGCATTAAAGATGAGGAAACAACTGCTTATATAGGGAAATTAGAAGGTGATGGTGTGTGTCCAGGTCAAGGCTCAGAAAAGACCTGAGAAGACTATTGAGTTTACACCTCAGGCTGATCTTGGCACAGAGACAGCCTACAACAATAAAAAACAAAACGACGCTAACAAAATCCACCAAACCCTGGTGAGGGGGAAGATTTCCAGAGCTATCACATTATTAGATTCAAACGTCCAGTGTTCAAGGGCGAAAAAAGAACAAAATCAGGAGGCATACAAAGAAATAGGAAAATATAGTCCATTCAAAGGAAAAGAGGAGCCCAACAGAATCTGTCCCTGAAACAGACCAAAAGGCAGACACACTAGACAAAGACCTTAAAACCACTGTCTTGAAGATGCTGAGGGAGTAAGAGAAGGCTTGGGGAACAGCATAAACCAATGTGCAACAAAATAGAAACGCTTCACAGCACTGATTTTGGCACTGATTGCTTGGACAGGACACCCAAGTCACAGGTTCACAAGAGAAAAAAATAAACAAATTGGGCTTCATGAAAAATTTTTAATTTTGTGTACTGAAACACGCTATCCAGAGTAAAAAGATTCTCCAGAGAATGGGAGAAAATATTTACAGATCATATATCTGAGGAGGTGTTAATATCCAGAATATGCAGAGAGCTCCCAAAACTAAAAATCTTACCAAAAAAACCCAACTTGGATTAAGGACTCATCTAGATATTTCCCCAAAGATACACGACTGGCCGATAAGCACATGAAGAGATGCTCTACATCGCCAAGCGTTAGGGAAGCGTAAATCAAAACTCCCGTGAGGAACCACCTCACACCTGTTAGGAGAAGACAGGAAGCTGCACATGGTGCCGAGGGTGTAGACGAACAGAAATCCATCCGTGCATTCTTGGTGAGAACGTAAAATGGTGCAGCCGCCATGGAAAACAGTATCGTGTTTCCTCAAAACTTAAAAATAGAGTTACTGTATGATCTAGCAATTCTGTGTCTGGGTGCCTACCCAAAAGAATCGAGATCAGAGTCTGGAAGAGAAATGTGGGCAACCATATTCCCAGAAGCGCTATTCACAACAGCAAAATGTGCGTTACAGCAAAACGACTGTCCACCAATGAACCGATATGCAAAACACGGTATACACGTGGAGTGAACCATTATTCTGCCTCAGGAAAGAAAGATGGGTTGGACCTGCCGCCACACGGATGAAGCTGGCGGCCATTCGGCTGAGTAAAATCAGCCAGGCACAAAAAGGCAAATACTGTGTGATTCCACTTAGATGAGGCACTCAGAGTCGTCAAAATCATAAACACAGAAAATAGAATGATGGCTGCCAGGGGGCTGGGGGAGTTAGAGTTTCATGGAGACAGAGTTTCGGTTTTACAAGTGAGGCGTTCTGGGGATGGAGGGTGGGGCCGACGGCACATCATGAACGCGTTCGTATCACTGAGCGGTAAATACACTGACGATGGTAAATTTTATGTTATGTGTAATTGATCACAGTTTTTAAAAAGAGAAAAATGTGCGAGAGAAGAAAATCTCCCTTTCCTCTTATCCAGGAAGAAACAAAGGGAGCCGAGGTGCCAAGGTCAGGGGATCCTGCCGAAGGTGAGGGTTGCGGGGTGGCTGCTGCAAACCATCACGGAGGGAGGCTGGTGCCCGCCACGCCTAGGATGTTCCACAAAATACTTAAGGCAGATTAGAACAAGCGATACCAGGGCTATGGGGTGCTCTTTGTCTCTATGTTTTACACTGTGTCATTAGCAACATTTGCATGCTAACTGCTCCACAACTCTGGGAGAAGAGAGGAAGGCTGCTTCTCCCTTTCCCTAATGAGGACAGGGACATTGAAATCCATTGTTATCACTGTCAGTCACCTTGGGCAGAAAGAAAGTAGGCAGCTAGCCATGCTGGCGGAAAGCGGGTGGTTAAAGCCACAGAGGGTCCTCAGACTAACCTCTTTCTGTCTGCCTCTCCGGAGCGGGGAGGGGTGGCGTTTGCTGGAGTCCTGGGCTGGCAGAGTCCTCCTCAACAAAGGGACTGAGCACTGACGGCCACGTCCCACTGTTACTTAATAAGCTCCTAACTGGAAAATAACGGGGTTTTCTTGAGAAAATCCATTCTGACTATTGTCTCCCTCGGAAAGCTGAGCCTTTTATAGACTGCCTTATAAACAGAGCCCAAACTGAACTGAATTTGGGTCTATTGAAGGGGACCTCTGCTGAGACTGGTTCCCCAAAAAGGGGGAACGGGGGTCCTATTAGCTTCCAGCAGCCACCGCAACAAAGTTCCCCAGACTGAGTGCTTTCTACACGGAAGTTATTAGAAGCCCGAGATCAAGGGGTCAGCAGGTGGATTTCTTCTGAAGCTTCTCTATTTGCGCTGTAGGTGGCCCACTTCTCCCTCACATGGTCTTGAGTCAGCCTATGTCTCCGTCCTAACCTTCTCTTCTTACAAGGGCACCAGTCATACTGGACTTAAGGGCCCACACATATGACCTCGTTTTGTCTCAATTACCTCATTAGAGGCTCTGTATCCTAATACAGTCACATTCTCAGGTACTGGGCATGAGGATTTCAACCTATTAATCTGGGGGAGGAGGGACAAGTGCAGCGCACAGTAGGAGCTTAAAAACGGGGTGGAAACTAGAACAATTGTTAGGGCGTGTCTTGGAGGAAAGGCAGGGATGAGCGCACCCCCAGAGCTGTGTCAGCGCCCATTTCGAATGAGAGAGCTTAGACCTGTAGAGAGAGCCATGACCTTGTCCAAATGACCTTGGGTTGCAAGGATCACACAGTGGGAAGTGGTGTGGCTGGAGAGCCCAGGTGAGGCTCTCACTGTGCATGACTCTCTGAGTGAACACACCCCCTTCTAGGGATTTCTCCTTCAGAAATAACTGGAAAAGCCCTCAAAGATGTTTACCCAAGAGCTTTCACTGCATCCCCGTACATAGTATCAAAAATTAGATACCAGGGCACCTGAGTGCTCTGTTGATGAAGTATCCAACTCTTGATTTCAGCTCAGGTCATGATCTCAGAGTCATGAGATCGATCCCCGAATCAGGGTGTGTGCTGGGCTTGGAGCTTGTGTTTCTCTTTCCCTCACCCGCTGCCCCTCCCTCCCCCACTCACACTCTCTCTAAATAATAATAGTAATAAATACCAATGAAGATTGGTTAACTAAATTATAGTATAACTAATTAAATAATAATATTTAAATATCAAGATAGCTCTAATTAATAATGTAGGTCTATATATAATCAGACAGGAGTGAAAATGGGTTTTCTTAGCAAAATTGCTGGAAAGAAGCCCACGACTATGGAATGCATGGCAAGTTACAAAATGTAATCCCATTTATGTGAAGAACATATTATATAGAGAGACCCATGGATATTCGGAAAGACGTCACTACCGTTATCTCTGGGAGGCAGACTTGAGAATGATTTTTTTTCTTTATTCATTATTCTTCATGATTTACTATTTCAACTGAATTTTCATAGAACAAATGAGTTATATTCAGGATGGGAAGAAAAAAACGAGAGGTATCCTCAGGGGATAGTTCCCAGGGCCCAAGGTACATGGCTCTGCACTCCCAGAAGACTAGGTTTAGCCACTGACCACCAACAAAATCCAAAGGCAGGGACGCCTGGGTGGCTCAGTGGGTTAAGCAGCTGCCTTCGGCTCAGGTCATGATCCCAGCGTCCTGGGATCGAGTCCCACATCGGGCTCCTTGCTTGGCAGGGAGCCTGCTTCTCCCTCTGCCTCTGCCTGCCATTCTGTCTGTCTGTGCTCGCTCTCTCCCTCTCTCTCTCTCTGACAAATAAATAAAATCTTTAAAAAAAAAAAAATCCAAAGGCAGAGGGCCAAGCAGTGGTGAAACAAGAAAGGAATTTATTTCAGTGAGACCAGCACCAGGAAGACTGTGGACTAATGTCCCAAGAATTGTCTCCAAAGTGCTAGGAATGATCTGAGTTTATAGAGGGGAAATGCAGAGCAAAGGTCAGAGGGTGTGTGGGGCTTTGCAGGAAAGGTCAGGTGGATCATTGTCTAGGGGTCAGTCACTCCGGGTCTTGCTGGCGTCAGGGCAGGCGTTACCATTTGACATGGTAGTTTCGGTTCCCATCACAGGAATATTTTGCCTACCGGGTTCTCGCTTGGAGTTAAGAGATAAGCTAAAAAGAAGGGATCTATGAGAGGTACAGGTACAGGCTGAAATTAAAGTAACCAAATACCAAAAAGCATCGTAACTGCATCACCTTGTGAATTAACCACGTTCTAGAGTCTTACTCTCAGCCTTGCTAGCTCAGAAGCTCCACTTAGAAACTGTATCGGGAACTGTATTACTCTTCTGCTGTAAATTGTAGAAAGTCCTGCTGACCTTGGCTTACACAGATAGGGACCTATTCTTCTAATAATGAGCCAGGGAAGGCAGTTCAGGGCTGGCACACCAGTTCGTGGATGGCATTAAGAAGCCAGACCCCTCTTTAGCTTCTTGTCTGACATCCTTGGGAATGACTTTTATCCTCATTGTCACAAAATGGCTGCTGCACTTCCAGGCCTCACACCCATCTCCTAAGTAGAAAGGAAAGGGAAGGAAGGGTAAAAGCTTTCTCCTAGTAAGACTTTCCTTTTGCTATCCAGAAAAGGAACAACCTCCCGCCCCCCCTCCCCCCGCACCAAGGACTTCCATCTACATTGCATTGGTCAGAACTGTGGCAGCATCTACCTTTAGGAGCCAGGGACTCTGGAGAAGTGAATATTTTTAGCCGTGCACATGGGATGCAATTAATAAGGAATAATGGAAAATAGACAGGGATGACAACTGTCAGTGATGTACAGTACCCATGGGCAATCATTCTAGCAGGAAACAGCTGATATTCTCCAACTTACATTATCCAGACACCAGTGTATTCATTCCCAGTGTAGGGGATCCCATTCCAGCGACCAAAATTCTGATGTTTCCCACCAGAACATTAGGGAACCAGAAAGCAAAGTTGTTCATCTAAACATGATGAACATGGAATCAGATCCAAGGCAGGCAGGTAATAGTGGAGGATATTTTTATTATGCAAACCGATGGTTATCCCCGCCCAAGCAGACCAGCTCTCTGTGACCTCATTGCCCGTGTCACTCAGATTCAAAGTCCCAGTCCCGCAGTTGTACCGGACAGACCCTGTCAACTTCCGTCTCTCTGACTCCCCATTTTATGGTGTGTCTACACCCGAATCCCCCCCCCCTTTTTTTTTCATCACATGCTTTCTTTAGCTCTGTTAATGACATCTCTTTGGCTTGCATTTGGCCCAGAGGTGCTCTGTCTCTTACCATTTGTGTTGATTTTATTGGTCAAGCTTTCACAATCTTGAGGGACCCCTATTTCCTCCCTACAGGGGTGACCAAGGGTTGGAGCTTCGCAGGCTAATAAAACCAGTGACCTCAGGCCACTGGTGAGGGCCGCAGTGCCATTTGCTTTCAACGTCTCAAAATCATGTCCTATGAGGAATGGTTGAAGTATTAAGGGTTTTTTGCCTGGAGAAGAAAAAGTTGAGGAGACCAAGCATCTGCCTAGCACACTGAGTCCTTGTCGGGGGTTGGACGTATGTGGTGGCTGACAGAAGAGACAGGACCAATGGATGGAGCTTGCCAGAAGATAGATTTAGCCTAATAATAGATATTGTCCAATGAAGGAGAACATGCCCCATTCCTGGTCAGAGGTCTGCCCGATCTGGGATGCGGTAGAGGGGATTTTTGTTTTGTACAGATTCAATGGAATATTCCAAGAGTGAGGAATTTATAATTACACTAGACCCAGATCTTTTCCACTATCTTAAAAACAGTTTAGTTTCTCTAACCTCTTTCTATTTCCTTTGTTTTTCTATAAAAATTTAGAAATGTCTTTCCTGCTGCCAGCTTCCCTGCCACATCTTCTGGGGGATGTCTGGTCTTCCCCCCAATCCTGGCCTGAGTGTGAAGGTGTGAAAGCCTCCTTCCCTGATATGACAGCTGACGCAGCTTTGGGGCATGAGAAAGGGATCGTTATGAGATAATAATTCAAAGGAAAATGCAGAGGCCAAGATGATTTTGTTGACAGAGTGAAGAACTGAGATGTGTATATACACAGTCAGTGCTTATGCCCCCTTCCTTGCCCAGCCTCCTGGGTTTAGGTGGGGCCATGCAGCTAGCTCCAACCAAGGCACGAAGAGCTGATGTGCCTCTCCCAGCTCTGCCTGGCAGCACCTGTAGAGACCATATGGTAGAGGACGGAGCCACAAGATGGAAGCAACCCAGACCCTATCACTGTAGAGGGCAGAGCTGACTGGACTTCAAACCAACAAGAAGTCAACCACTGCCTGTTTATGCCTGCAAGAGTTTCCAGTTTGCGTGCTCAGACAGCTAGTACTGCTTAACCTAACTAATGCTTTGCCAAAGCTTTTCATATATTCTTTGCATTCATATAACCACACATGGGGAGGAAATATTGCTACCGCAATATAGATACAGTCACTGAGATCCTGAGACTTCAAGCAACATCTCCAGGATCACACGATCAGCACACATTGGAGCTCATATTTGAACCTAAATCTGTCTGCCTCTAAAGCAAATGTTTCCATCACTTCATTTCTTAGAAGAGTACAGTCCTGAAATGATTTTGTTTCCTGGGCATTCTTTCTCCTGTCTTAAACCCACCTCCACGACTTCCTATTTCTATTGAGTGGGAAAAAGAAAGTTGAACAAAGTCATTCTTTTACGTTTTATTTATTTAAGTAATCTCTACACCCAACTTGGGGCTTGAGCTCACAATGCCAAGACTAAGAGTTGCATGCTTCTCCAATCAAGCCAGCCAAGTGTCCCATAAATTAATTTTTTTAAGTATGCAAGGTTAATTTTTGCTAGCCTGAAATGGCCCAGGGCCCTAACCCTCATGAACTTACTGAAAATATCTGTTCCAGGAAAACTTGCTTGCTTCAAAGAAGGGATAATATTTAGATCTGTCTGAAATTTACACAAAAACTCCATAGCATAAAAATAAAGAAAGAATGGCAGACGAAGACACACTTATCAAAATTTGTGTTGCAATGAACAGATGAAAATCATATCTAAATATTTTGCCATGAATTTTTTAAACTCAATGAAGCAACAACTCAAGAAAGATGTGAGAGAACAGAAGGATATGAAAAGTGAGCTGGCAAAATTCAGGAAAGAGTAGAATCAGAAATAAAATCATCACAGAAAT
Source organism: Mustela nigripes (assembly GCF_022355385.1). Lineage (NCBI taxonomy): Eukaryota > Metazoa > Chordata > Mammalia > Carnivora > Mustelidae > Mustela > Mustela nigripes. The sequence continues at coordinate 5,832,824 of NC_081560.1, read as the reverse complement.
GAAGAGAAAACCAGAAGCAGCACAAGAGAGAATAGACATCCATGAATACAGATAGGGACCAAGGACATACATTAGAAAGGCAAGCAAAATGAACAGCAAGTAAGGAGAGAACAGGGCAGATCTGAAAGAAGGTAAAAGAGCTCCAACCTACACATAATTGGAGTGTCCGGGGAAGAAAAAGTAACAAAACACAAATATTTAAAGACATAATTCACTTGCGTTTCCCTAATGGGATAAAGCACTTTTTCCTATGTTCTTTGGCCATTTGGCTTTCCCCCTTTATAATGTGCCTGTTCATTCTTTCAGCCATTTTTTTATTGGTTTGTTTACTTTTTTCCCCCTGATTTGTAAGGATTCTTTGTATACTCCAAATGTGAGGCTTTTGCAGTTTATACACGTTGCAAATATCTTCCTCCACTCTGTGGCTTGGCTTTTTACTCTCTTAAAGATGGACTTTTTAGTAAACTTTTTATTTTGGAGTACTTTTAGATGGACAGAAAAGTTGCAAAGATCATTCAGAGAGTTCCAAATACTCTTTAGCCAGCTTTCCCCAATCTTAACATCTTAAATTACCATGGCCCATTTGTCAAAATTACAAAATCAGTAGTTACAATACCATGAATTAACCTTTAGTCTGTATGCAGATTTCACCAGTTTTTCCATTTATGCCCTTTTTCAGTTCCAGAATCCCATCGAGGACACCACATTTCACTTAATCCTCATAATTCCTTACTCTCCGCTTCCAGGTTGTGAGTTTCTCACTTTCTTTCTTTTTCACGATCTTGACACTTTGGAAGAGTATTGATTGAATATTTTGTAGAATGTCCCTCAATTTGGGTTTGTCCAATGTCACCTAATCATTAGACAGGGGACCTGCATTTTGAGGAAGAATATCACAGAGATAAAGTGCCCTTCTCATAGCTGGAGACATGTGAGCTCACCATGACTTATTACTGCAATCTTAACTTTGAACATTTAGTGAAGGCGATGTCTTCCAGGTTTCTCCACTATAGGGTTTCTCCACCAGGTTTACTTTGGTAGCTGGGCCTGCAAACTCGTTTTCAAGCCTAATCTCTCACCTTGGCAGCCAATTTATAAGCACCTACTTCTCTGTCTTGAATCCCTTTCTGAGTGAAATAGCTAGCTGTTTCTGTTGTCTGCAACTTACATTTGCCTGACCTCTCTACTAGAGAAAGGAAGAGAGATAAAGTAGACTAGACAGATGTAGTTACCAGAGGAAGAGGAGAAATCACAGAAGCGAGGACCAGAAGGAAAGTGAAGGATGGATGAAGATACAGAGAAACAGAAATGGAAATGGAAATACGCATGCATGACAGGTGCAAATGCCCAAAAGGTCCAAATGCTCTGTTCATTCGCATCCCAAGAAGATGCTCCATCTAACAGCAAAAGGAAGTCAATAGCTCACCTGGCCTTGTATTGCTGGGGACACTAGTATGAGGTTGGGAGGTGGTCAGTTGCTGGTGTGGACCTGAGAGTCTAACTTGCTGTGAGATTGACAGGAAGTCAGCGTGATGCTACTGAACAATGAACTGAAGATGTTGAAAACAGTGAAGGATGGTGTGGGGTGTACCAGGGAACTGGGATATTTGGGAAATAAACAGCTAACTCTACCGTATCAGGCTACCTCGGGTCTCTAACATTTCAACTTCCACATGGTTTCCAACAGAATTAAAATTCCTGGAAAAGATTCTGCAAGCCTGATACATACAGGCAAAGGGAACAGTAATCAGGTATAAGACCATGTCAGCTAGCTAAGAAATCTCTCCCATGCTCACTGTGAAATAGCTGCAAATACTCTTCAGACAAAACACCATCCAGAATGGAGGGGAGTCACTGTCGCTGGTGCATTAGATTGGTGAGGGGTGGACTTCAAGAGTGAACAAGGGGAGTATGACTGCAACCATTCTCCTTGTAAGTCAGAAAAGTTCCTTGCGATATTTCTAGACTACTGAGAATTTGGAAGATGCCCCATGCAAGAAGTAGGACCCTGAACTTACGTAAATCCAATTAATTAAATAACCAGTGCATCCACCTGGACCAGAGAATGTGACTGATTGACTTTGAGCTGCCAAGTGAGTGCCTGTAGGCAATGGAATAATGGCCCCAGACAGACACAGAAAATTTATAGCTCTTGGCACCCATTCTGACTCCTTGCTTCCTTCTCCGCCTGTGTAAGGGTTTCAGGCTTTTAAAAAGAAGCTCATTTGTAAGCATTCAATGGTCAGAATAGGGAGAAGACCACTGCCCTTCTTTTCCACACCTCACCACTGGGTCCAGAGATAGAGGGCTTCTCTTTGATGACTTTTCAGGCTCACAGACCTCCTAAAGGGATGACAGAGCATTAGGGTCTCTGAAACAAACCTAGCCCACAGCCTGGAGCTAGGTCCACATGGGGATTTGCCCAGAGGAGTCATCCAAGGGCACAGTGAGACCTCAGGAGGAGCCTAGAGCTGACTGGAGAGTGCTAACCACCAGTCACCATGCCCAAGGGCCAACCAACAGGCCATCCTCTTTATCTAGGAAATCCCCCTAGGATACATTCATCTGGCCTAATACCCTTGTCTTGGGTTGAATACTGTCCCCCCAAATCCACGTCCATCCATACCTGTGAACATGGCCTTTTTTGGGAGAGGGTCTTTGCAGATGTCATTGAGTTAGGACAAGGTGGTATCGGATTCAGTTGTGACTGGTGTCCTCATAAAAAGAGAAAAGACAGAGACACACACAGGGTGAACAACATGTGGAGACACGGAGGCAGGGACTGGAGCAATGCTGCCACCAGCCCAAGGTCAGCAGCCACCAGAACCCAGAAAGGAAAAACCATTCTTCTCTGGAGCCTATGGAGGGAATATGGCCTGCAAATGCCTTTAGACTTTTGGCCTCCAGAGCAGTGAGAAAAATTAATCTGTGTCGTTTTAAGCCACACAGTTTGTGGTACTGGTTACAGCAGCCTCAGGAAGTGTCATACGACCATCAATCTTTCCTACGTTTGCTCAGTAGGTGTCCCCTGGACACGTTGCCCTGAATGGGACATTTCCAATACATAGGACACGGTGATTATCATTTTGTTAATCCCACCAGGTACATACTTACACTTCAAATTTCTTAATAATTTCGATTAATAAAAAGTAGATGAATATTAATGAGTAATTAATGAATAGTAAGGTGGTTATTTTCAACACCCCCAAATCTCCACATAAAAAGCGACCAGAAGTAGAAAACAAAACCCAAAGCCCATGAACCACATTCACAACAGACTCGGGACAGAGGATTCCCCCTAGACCCAAAGCACAGATGTTTAAGAGCAAACTGGTCCCAGACACAGAAGCAGCATCCTGGAAGCCAGTGTTCAGGATGAAGATAAGGAAAGGCAGCTGGTCCTCTCTCTGATGGGCCTGAGAATCACAAAACAGCAGCCAAACTGGGGAGAGGCTTGAAGGCCTCGGGTTCTGGGCAAGGACAAGGGCCTCCATGTGGTCAAGCTGGGCCTGAGCATCCCGGCCCTGGAGACTCTCAGACCAACACAGCAGAGCTCAATCTCAAGTCCAAATCCAGCACCAAGGAGAAGCTGCTCAGAGAAGATGCGCATTTGAGAGGCCCAAGCCAGTAGGGGGCAAGGAAAGAGAAGTTCCTACACAGTGGGCAAAGGCATCAGAGAAGAAAGATGTCAGGGAGCAGGAGGCCATGTCTTCTAAATTTTATGAAAAGAACAGAAATGAGAGCTCTAGACTCATGACGTTCCAAAAAGTGATCTTGGCCCAATCAGAAAATTCATTTTACTTAAACTTGAGCAGCCAAAAGGAATTTCATTCAAATATCATGCCGAGTTGGTCTGAGAGAAAAGAGTTGAGGAACGCCGTTAACGGGCCTGGTGGCCCAGGGAGGCGCCCAGGAGGACACAGCTCGAACACAGAGGAAAACCAGTCATGTAATATTTCAAGATGAGCAGGAACAAATAAAATGATGGCAGCTCTGAAAGAAGCACAGACTGAAGGGCAGGGTGAAAAGACCAGGGGACGTGACCCAATAGAAGCCATCTTAGAAATGTACCACACCAGGGGAATCACAGATGCAAACACACACAGGATGGATGCTGGCTCCTGTGAAACAAAAGATGGAAAAGGCAAATGTTTCCTTCCAAAGGAATGAATGAGAAATGGTAAAAAATTCCAGAGAAAGTAACAGGAGCCAGGCAAGGACCAAACACTTATAAAACAGGAATTACCAAGAGGAAAACTAAAGCTATAAAACAGAACACTGCTCCAAAGGAAAGTGTGGACCATCTTTTCCTAAACTAAACATACTTACAAGTGCACTGAATGAGCACCCTGTGTGCTGAGACCCTGCTCGTAGAGCTGCTGGGCTCGTAGAGCTGTTGGGAAAGAACCATGAGAGACTGTGGACTCTTAGAAACCAACTGAGGGTTTGGGAGGGGAGGAGGATGCGGGGTTGGGGGAGCCTGGTGGTGGGTATTATGGAGGGCATGGATTGCATGGAGCATTGGGTGTGGTGCATAAACAATGAGTTTTGGAACACACACACACACAAAAATAATTAAATTTAATTTTAAAAAAACAAGAACCCCACCTTTGTACATTGGCTAGAGAGACCAAGGTGCTTAGAACGGACAGAATATCAGGTTGCATGTAGAATTCTCAACAGCCTTACTATATGCCAGAATACAGAGGAGTGAAATATTAAGGTACTCAGGGAAAGAACATGTGAGCAAGCCAATCTTGAAAGACAAAGACCATAGAGAGACACTCAAGAGCTCAGAGACTATCACTCTCATGAGCCCTTCCTAAAGAATCTGCTAGAGAACAAGGTTCAAAAAACAAAATGACTGGAAAGACAGCACTGTATGGGTGGTCAACAAGCTGGGTGCCCAGAGTAAGAGACACGCGTAAGGGAGGCCACAGAGAAGGCCATGCCTGGATCTGGATGTTGCAGGTGTAACAGGTGAGAAATGGGGGGAGGGAGGGGCAAGGGAGGGGCGTACACAATAGAATCAGCTTGCTGATGGCCTCACAGGTAGAAGCAGGAAGGAAAAGTGTGTTACTTCATGTTACATGCCGCGTGAAGAAAGGGGGAGCAAGAAGAAGTTATTCGCTCATTTTAGTACTGCTCCTAGTAGGGAACTCATAAGGAAAAAGGCAAAACCAGGGCACTAGCAGTATCATGTAATAGTACTGAATCAATGCACCCATGAAAACAATAATTCAAACCTTCCTAAATACCAAAAGAGAACACATGAAATAGATCCCATAGAGACCTGTATGTAATAAACCAGTGTGACCGGACAGAAGCCAAGCATACCAATTGCATTGATAGATACAATGGGGCTTCACTCAGCTATTAAAAGAAAAAATATTCAGATTGGCTTGAATGACAAAGTCTCATATCACGTTACGTATCGGGGATACTCCTAACACAAAGAGATTCAGAAATGTTAAAAATAAATGGTCAGAAAAAAATTTAAAGCATTTAAAAGAACAAGCAAATGCAAATAAAAAAGAAATCATGAGTTGCCCTCTTGATATCTAGTTAGGTAGAATTCAGGCCAAAGAGCATTAAGTGAGCCAAAGTAGGATATACAGAAACATAATTTTTAATTCCCAACAATATCTAGAATCTCAAATACAGATCAAAAAACCCATAGATGATAGAAAGACGGTTGTAGGTAGAATACTTAACAGACAAAATCCTGAAGGCAGATCTTACAGAGGGATAAGAGACAAAGGTGGGTGCTGTGACATATCACTCACTTTCCTGCAGAAATGAAAACCCCCACCTACTGCACGTGCCCTCAGAAGATGGCCCTCAGCTATGAAGCCTCATGTGGGTTTGCCACAGCAGAAGAAACTGCTTCATTCAAGGTCACGCCTCTTTCCAAGCAGCCCACATCCAATGACAGGTTAACATGAGGCAAGAGGGGCCCGTCCACTACCCCATCCTGGCTCCAGAGCTCACCATGGGTTTGGCAGGAGAATTCGTTGAAGTTGTTCAATTTGTCCTTCTGTCCATCCCATTTCATTCTTGTCTCTTCCACAGGGGTTCATCCAAGGATCACTCTTTAATAAACACTTTGCATGCTAGTCTCTGTCTCAGAGACTGCTCCCCAAGAATTCAACCTGTGACGGAAACATACAAATTTTTTAAATGCACTAAGAAACAATTTCTCAACTACCAAATTGGACACAAAGCCAAAAGTGTGACAACGTACTCTGTCAGCAAGGTGGGGGATTAAAATACTCTCACATTGCTGGTGGGAAATCTCGTAATATCTTACAGAATTACATACCAGTAACCTCTGACCCAGAAAATTTAGGAATCTATCCCATAGACAAACTAGCAGATACTTGAAAAGATTAATGCACATGGCTATGTATTGTAGCACAACTTTATAATAACAACAAAACACTGGAAACAAATAACAATGAACCAAGGACTGGTTAAGTTAACCAAGTCTGGCCACACTGTGGAGTATTATACAGCTGTGAAAAGGAACAAGGACCATCTCTTTCTAATGTGGAGTGCTCCCCAGATAGCGAGTGGAAAAGCAAGGAATAGAAAACTGTGTCTGGAATGCTTTTATTCATGTAAAAAAAAAAATAGGGGAGCACCTGGAGGGTTCAGTTAAACTCTTGATTTCGGGTCAGGGTATGATCTCGGGGTTATGGGATGGAGCCCCTTATCAGGCTCTGTGCTCAGCAGGGAGTCTGCTTGAGATTCTCTCTCTCCCTCTCCCTCTTCCCCTCCCTTTTTCTTCCCCCTCCCCACCTTAAAATAAATAAATAAATAAATAATGACATTTTTAAAGCAGGAGAACTAGATACATTCATACATTTGATTGTTTTTAAAAAATGGAAGGACAAAAATAGCTGAATGATTATCGGTGAGGGAGGACGGGATGGAACAGAGGAGACAGGGACAGAAGCTAGACTCCTCTGAATACCTCATTTGGTACGCTCAACTTCGGAATAAAGCTTAAAAGGCAAGCCCCAAAAATGAAAAGGGAAATTATACCAATAAACCGTAATTATGTAACATAACCACCAGTTTGTAATATAACCAACCAAGGAATTATTCCCAGTGACTTAAACACAGTCATTTGACTATATATCCGTAGTAGGATATGCTGTAAGGACAAAAAAAACTTCAAAAACATCACAAGCTATTTCCTGTAATCGTGTTGTTAGCTGTGGTGGTTCGTGGTGTTAGTTTGAGACTGGTGTGTGTGTGTGTGTGCTTGTTTGGGAATAAGGCAGATCAGTGATTATGGTGGCACCATAATGAGTCAGGATGTTCAGTGTGGGGGAAAGGAGATTAAGACATGAGATTAGTGAGGTTCACTGCAAAATTCTGTAGTTCTGAGTATGAATTAGTAATATCAGCATGAACACACTATATATTTTATCCCTTAAAAGCAGTACATATGGGACACCTGGGTGGCTCAGTCCATCAAGCCTCTGCCTTCAGCTCAGGTCACGATCCCAGGGTCCTGGGATCGAGCCCCATGTTGAGCCCCATGTCGGGTTCCCTGCTCAGTGGATAAACCTGTTTCTCCCTCTCCCTCTGCCCCTTCTCCCGCTCATGCTCACTTGCATGCTCTCTCTCTCTCTCTCTCTCTCTCTCATGCAAATAAATAAATAAAATAAAAAAGAAAAAGAAAATTTTTTAAAAAGCAGTACATATTTCCTGGCTAGAGCTGGGTCTGGAAGGACCTAGAAACAGTGAACAGTCTAGGAGCAAGGAACATCTCCGTCTGTGAATAAATTTCCCAACAGAAAGGGCCACAACTCATCAGAGAAATGGCTATTTCCAAGACCAGGACAAGCACATACAAAATCATCTGCTTCAGAACATCTTGTCAAATCATAAAACAAGGAGGCTGCTCCTCAAAATAACTCAGGAATCAACCTGAGCAAGTTTCCAGCAGCCAAAGACGAAGACATGTGAATATCAACCAGGAGAGTAACTACACAAGACTGAACATTTCTTTCCAATCTGTGAGTTTATAACGCTACTAAAGGAAACTCGGCCTTCACCCTTCAGCCATGGCCAAGGAAACGTATTTTTGAAAAATTGACAAATCAAGCAAAAGAATCAAACACTCACAGTGCCTTCATTACACGAATTGCTGCTCTGGGTAACCAAAGAGTCTCAGAGACTAAGTTTCTTGTTATAAAATTCCAGCTAATAAATGGGAAAGGGGAGGTAGAATTAGAACGTCGTCATTTTGCAACCCTAATGAATGAATGGATTTATGCAATGGTGGTTCATGTCTGCTAATAATGTGAAAAGAAAAGCAACCAGCTTTTTATGGGCCTCCTAATGGACTAACACACCACCAGCCAGGGAATATTCCTGCCAAAAAACTAAACTGATAAAGACTCCAGATTTAACTCCCGTGAGTTGGTAGTTATAAAAGAGTTGTAAAAGAGTCTTCATCTTTTGGAAATACTGAAATAATTACAGTTAACTTACAGTTAAATCAGTGACGGGGGCGGGGGGAAATGTAGGGCGACTGACCATCCTGGTTTGCTCTTGATTTCCCCAGTTTTGGCACTGGGCACACTGGGTTGGCTGCTACCCTAATGTTAAGATACATCACACAGATGAATTTACCAAAATCCAGCCGTAGAAAACACTAAAAGATGAACAACCCAAATCCTTTCATCAAAGCCCCAAAAGGCAAGGAAAAAGACATGGAGAAAGATACTATAGATTAAAAGATATTGAAGAGTCCCACATCCATGGGGTGGGACATTGGTTTCATCTAGAGTCATGGCCTTGGGGCCGTGAGATCAAGCCCTGTGCAGGCCTCTGCACTCAGCACAGGGTCTGCTTGGGGTTCTTGCTCCCTCTGCCCCTCCTGCTCAGGCTCCCTTTCTAAAATACATAAGTCTTTATAAAAAGAGCCCAAGTACCAATTGCAAGGAATGGACTTTATTTGGTTTCTGAATTTGGGGCTTAGTTGGATCACTGACTGGATATTGGATTATATGGAAGAATTATTATATTTTAGGTGTGGTTATGCCATTGTGGGCTTTTGTAAAAGAGTCTCTGTCTTTTAGAAATACTGAAATACTTACAGATGAAACTATACGGTCTCTGGGATTTGCATCCCAGATTTGCAAATCCATCCGATGTCAGGGGAATGAACACTATGGCTGAAACAAGATTGGACATGAACTCATTATAGGTGAAGTTAGATGACAGATACACAAAGAGATGCAGATTATCCAAGTGGGAGGTGACTGAAATAGATCCCACTTTCCATCTCCTCGAAGACAAGCAGCACCTCTGGAGTGAGCTCAGCATAGCCCTGCCCCAGTCTCAGAGAAAGGCTCCCAGCACAGGTGATGAGAGTCTAGTGCTTTCCCTTCATACCCAGAGTACAGCCTGGGTTTTATAATGGTTTTCCCTAAAGGTAGGAAGCTCATGAGCTGGGGCATCAGGTAAGACACAGAGGCCCGAAGCCCTGTGTTCTAACCCTGGCCTTGACCCTGATCATGTGTGGGGCGTCGGGCAAGCCCCACGTTCTCTCTGGGGCTCAGTGGCTCAGTCTCTGAAAGCGTGGAGTCAAGTCCTCCTCCAAGTCTTCCAGCTCTGACCTTGTGGCCCCCACGAGCCTTTCCCGGCTCCTTCTCCATCACTTGTGGAGTTTTCCCGCAGCCCACTTTTCCAACCCTGATGTTTTCAGTGAGCCAAACAGCCTGCCCTGAGCCCAGCCCTGTGCCAGTCCGTGACAAGTAACAAGGACAAAAACGGACAACGTGAAAGCATTCAGCTTCTATTTCCTGCGCTCGGGGACAGGGGCCGCAGGAGGAGTCAGGAAGCGCGGCTTCTCTCTGGTGAGAGACTTGCCCTCGCTTCCTGTCAGCTTCAATCTCAGCCCCTCTTCAAGGAATTTATAGTCGTGTTAGGAAGACAAGATTAACACAGATTTCTATTTCATTTTGCCAAAGGTGAAAAATGCCACCTTCTCCGCAACAGCAACCAGCAAAATGTATCCCCAAAATAACCTCGTTTACATCAGGCCTGGTTCATAATTTTTAACCCTTAACATAGGCTTTTAAATCCTATTCTCAACTATGAAAAAACACACCCACCGTTTATTTGTAGCTCTTTCTTCTCTGGGCCAGGGTGCGTGGCTCTCTGGTCCACGAGGGGGTCCCCCTACGGCTGATCCGTTCTGTGGTGAGCTGTTTGTGTCCCCTCCAAAATTCCTATGTTGAAACTTAATGCTGAAGGTGATGGTGTTCGGAGATGGGGCCGTTGGGGGGGAGCAGGACCTGGGGGGAGGCCCCCAGGAAGGGGATCCATGCCTGATAAAAGAGATCCCGCTGCCCCTTCCGCATGAGAGGACGGCCGTCCATGACCAGGACACAGGCCCTCACCAGACACGGAACCCACCGTGCCTTGATCTTGGGCTTCTCAGTCTCCAGGACTATGAGAAATGGATTTCTGTCGTTCGTAAGCCACCTGATCTGTGGTATGTTTGTTACAACAGCCCGTACAGACTAGGACTCCTCCCGCATCTCATACTCGTCTGGGGGTTGGAGCCTAACCTCCTGTTGGTAGTCCCTCTCTCTTGGAGAAACCCCCTCCCCGAGCCACAGCTCCTAGTGGCCCCCCACGACTGTACAGTTTGCTATCATGCGTTCAGTGTGTGACTTACTTTGCACTGTTATCAGACTGGCCCTGTCTGAGGGGCTGGGGGACATATGGGACCCTGCCAAGTTCAGATCCCAAATTTGTGGATTTCTCCCCTACGTGGGCAAGTTTTCAGAGAACAATGGGCCATTGCTGTAACTACCAAAGCAAAGAGTGTCAGCCCAGGAAACCCCTGCCCCAGGCAGCCTGAGCCAGAAATACAAGTTCAGGCCTTGCAAGAGTCATCTGGGGCCTGCCTTGGGGGGTGGGAGCGCAGCCACAGGTGAGATTGGGTCTCGGGTAAGCAGGGGGCACGTAGGTGGCTCTGCAGAGAGATGGCTTCTAACTCTAGTTTACCTGGATCCCAAGATGTAATTTGTGCAGACCCCTGGTCCAACATGAGGCAGCCTCCAACTTTCTTGTGGGGAAAAAGGATGGCTAGGACTAGAACCAGACACATCACAGTCCGAGGGAGCCTCCGCTACTGGAAAGCGAACATTACCCCAAATTACAAGCTTTACTTGACCAATACTGAGCTGGACAAGGGGCAAGGCGCTGACACACCTCCTTAAGAGTCAGGAAATGACTTGCATCCAGGGGAGAAATCTGGAATTGAGAAAATTGGGAATAGGTCGCATGACAGGCTGAAGGAAAGGCACCAGCTCTTTCTTGCCACATTCTAGACAGCTTGCCCCTGCCCCCACTCCGTGGAAACCCCACTGGGAGCCCCTCTATGCAGTAGGGCTGAAAAGACGTACCTGCATTCAGCAGAGAAGTCATGGCGTGGACATGTCATTATCAAGGAGAGCATCTCCATCCACACGAGAGAGGTGTTCCCCTAAATTCCATCTCTGCTTGGCCAACACAGCTCTCACAACTAAGAGCTGGCCCAGGACAGAGGAGCAGGGCATGTCGCAGAAATGTCACAGATGGTCAAGGACAGGAGGTCTCGACTCTCAATGAAAGACGTTCTGCGGCCACTCACAGCAGTGGGGGCTTGGTCATCCCCTCACGTTTCCCTCTAGGGTTCGCAGCTGAACTGCGAGAGGCTGAAACGCATGGCTGGGTCTCATGCAAACCCCCTTGCGTCCAACACAACTACTGGCCTGCAGCAGGCTTGCCCTTAACCTCCAGCCTTTGGCAACTTTGGGTCCCATTCTCCACTGAAAATTGAGAAGGATAAATTCTGTTCTCTGCGGGCCTTTCCTGGCTTTCTGCCATGCTAGATGGAGCTCAAGAAAAAGATGTGGATTGCAAACAATCCTGCTCTGTGTTGAGCTGTAAAGTCAAGACACTGGAGCCTGAGCTTGCGACCACCCCCGCAGACAGTCCAGTGTGCTCCGTCCAGAGCGAGGCAGCAAGGCAGGAAGTCCAGTAGCACTGGTCCCAGCGACTGGGGCTACACCAGGGTCTGGAGCCGGGGAGATACTGTCCAGTGAGGACAGTGTGCAGAGAGGGGAGTGCTGGTCCCATCAGATCAGTTACTTCCAAAATACCAAGTATTTAGTCAAAGGAGCTGCCTCTCTACCAAAGTTACTTGCAGCCTTTCTGCATTTTATTCATTTCAAACCCCAGATTCGACAGTTACCCAGAACATTCGATGTTTGCCAGTCAGCTGGCAGAAAGCTGGCAGGAAGCCATGAGTCCGTCCTCTGCAAGCAGGGCTTTGCCCCAGCCCCACCTCAGGGCCAGGTCTAAGGCGACTTGGTTCTCTAATCAGCAACGGCACTTACAGGCCCTCCCAGGCCCAGTTCCTTCACTAAATTCGTGAGGTCCCAAGAGAGTGACCTCAACTGGAGTTGTACTTTGTGTCTCTGCAAGAGGAAAGCTAAATGGCTCATGAACCAATTTTCCTAAGACCTGGGCTGAATAGCTTGGCCTAAAACCAAGCACTATCTTCATGCCCTCCAGGACTGCCTGTGTGAATGGAGCCAAGACATCCTCAGATCCGGACCATGTTCCGTTCTCCTGGGCTCTGTCTGTGGCCTGCTCTTCCCTGCCTCTCTAAGTGCCCACCTCCTTCCTTGTTAGGAATCACTAATTGTTGTGGGGAAAAGACTTGCTAATTAGGAAGGAGGGAGGGCAGGGAGGAAAGGAGAGAAGGAAAGAGTCCTCTGCCTCGCAGGGCCACGGTTAGTTCATCTCTGGGTCCATCAATGTCTATCTGGATAATATCCCAGTAGCTTGGAAGGGTCTCTTGGAAGAAGGGTAGAGCTTTGGGCAATGTCTGCTGAGAAGAGCCTGGAGGAACTTGAGTGTATCCACCCCAAACCGTTGAGGGGAGATCTGAATGTCTAAGAGCAGGCCAGAGAAGTAGGGAAAAAGAAGAGGCAGAGAATTGTCTTCAGAAAGATGGGAACCAACCAAAAGGGTCTTGGAAGACAGTCTTGGAGGAAGGAGGCCAGCCAATGAAAAGGGCACTGGGGAGGAGGCAGCCAAGAATTTAGAACTGGAGCGTCTGAGATCATCTTTTCGGGTATTTTCCGGGCTGCGCAGTGAGATAACTTCACCCACAGCAAGCCCGCATCTTCAATAATCAAAGACTGTGCGTGACAGCCTCTGGTGAATGGAGCTTTGGGACAATGAAGTGGGTCGGAGGAAGCGTCTGGCTTGAGTCAGGGTGGCACGGAAGAGGGTGGCAAGAGACATTGGGGTCTATAGCATGCTTATGAGACAAGTGCCCACAGAGACGCAAGTTGCAGGGGGATTATCCCAGAGCAGAAGCCTCACCCCCTTGGACCTTCACAGAGACATGGAAAGGCACTGGGCATACCCTTCTCTCTGTGGGATGGGACATGACCCATTTCTTATCATTCTAAGGGACACGCTCCCTGAGTGCCGGTGGACAGAGGGCAGCTGAGTCATGTCACTAATGGCTTCTTAACCAATCCTCATTCCCCACACTCTTAACACCAGCCCCAAGAATAACTCTTCTTTATGGTCACTCAGCGCCCCACATAAAACCAACTTCTCTGCAGGACAGTCACAATTCCAAGATGCCTAGGGCAGTCTGGCATTAAAATAAGCACTCTGCGGTCATTTTCCCATCTGCCAAGAGTTTTATTCCACTTAGGCTGCTTAAGATGGTGAGAACAGCCCCATTTGACCTTCCTCGTGTCCCTAATCATCAAGCTCCCTCTGATTCTCCAGTTGTCAGCTCCCAGTGGAGCAGGAAGAGGAAGCAAAACCATTACATATGGTGGCTTGTTGTGCAAGCCCTCTCCAGACTGTTTCCCTAATGACTGATTTTCTTGCCAGTTAGCATCTAAGTCTTTTGCAGCCAGACCTTATGCTATTGCTAATTTTAAAATAATGGTAAGACAGTTGTGCTAAATTCTTCTGTTCTGGTCTCTTAGCAATGGCTCTTATAGATTTCCCACTCACTTATAAGGTGTGATTATAAAATAATGAAGCTGATTAAACAAATGTCTCAGAATATATTCTTTTTTAATTGGAAGACAAAAGTTAACAACAACAAAAACTTGAACTGTACTTGTACTTTTAGGAAAATATGGTATCAAGAGTCACTTTATTGAAAACTCTCCTGCACTGATAAATCGAGAAAAATTGAGCTTTGGGGGGGTTTAAGATCATGCACCCGTGCAGCTTTAAGGAAACTGTTACTAGCCAATCTTTTACTAAATTATCATGAATTTTCACACCAGCCACTCTTTGATGACATGAAATTCTCTAAGTGTCTCAAGAGGGGGAGGAGCAAGATGGCGGAGGAGTAGGAGATTGAAATATCATCAGGTCCCAGGAAATCAGCTAGTTATCAAACCGTTCTGAACACCTACAAACTCAACAGGAGATAGAAGAGAAGAAGAGCAGCAACTCTAAGAACAGAAAAGCAACCACTTTCCAGAAGGTAGAATGTGCAGAGAAGTGACTCCAAGGTGACATACAGGAAAGAGACCACGGGGAGGGGGGCAGCTCCTGGCAAGTGGTGGAACAGTGGAGCACAAAATGGGAAGTTGTAGAAGTCTGCTCCACTGAGGGACGTCCCTCCAGAGGCTAAGCAAGGGTGGAGCCCTCACAGGGACAGTGTGGTCTCAGGTCCCACGGGGTCACAGAAGGACCAGTGGTGCCTGAGTATGCCAGAGCTGCCAGGTATTGGAGTGGGGAAGCCAGTGGCAGAGACAGAGCCGAGGAGTGAGCTTTCAGATCAGGGTTACCTTAAACCATGATCGGAGGCACAGTCGGGCCACTGCTCTTCGAGCAGGGACCCCACAAGCAGAAGATCTGAGGAGACTCACCTTCCTCTTCTGGTAGAGCGGCAAAGGAGCATATCGCAGGAATCTGCTGGGTTTGGAGACTCAAAACGGGGCTGTGTGCCAGACACATAAACACTCAGTCACAGGCCAGGGGAGATCGGAGTGCAGCCGGAGACCAGGGAGATGGGAGGGATTGAGCGCTTTTCGCCCCGGGCACACTGAGGAGTGGGCTGCGGGTTCTCAGCTCCTCCAGGCAGAGACTAGGAGGCCGCCATTTTCATTCCCGTCCTCCAGAGCTCTATGGAAAGTGCTCAGGGAACAAATCTCCTGAGAGCCAACCCAAGCAGATTACTCAGCCTGGCCCCCCACAAGGATGGTGCAATTCCTCCTTGGGCAAAGACAAAAAGTCATGACAACAGGCCCCTCCCACAGATCAGCAAGAACATCCAGCCAAGACCAAGTTCACCGACCAACAAGAACTGCGAACTCAAAAGCTGAGGAAAACAACACATAGAATTCATGGCTTTTTCCCCATGATCCTTTAGTCTTTCAAAGTTAAATCTTTAAATTTGATTTTTTTCTTATGCTATTTTTTTAAAATTTCCTCTTTCTGATTTTAATGTTTTTTAACTATTTTATCTTATCAATCCCTTTTTAAAAATCTTTTAAAATTTTCATTGTTATAGTCATATTTTATCCCTTCATTCTATTTAACCTTATTTTTTGTATACATATAGGTTTTTTCTCTTTAAAATTTTGGGATACAATTTTTTCTAATTGATCAAAATATACCCTAAATCTAGTGCATGGCTTTGTTCTAGTCTCCAGCCTGATCTCATTCTTTCTTTTTTCTTTTTTCAACCAACTTCTTATCAATTTCTTTTTTAGAATCTTCTTAAAGTTTTATCTTTACAGTCATATCCCATCTCTTCATCATGTTTACCTTATTTTTGTATATATATAAGTTTTTTTCCTTTAAAGTTTTGGGAGGCAGTTTCTTCTAACAGACCAAAACACACCCAAAATCAAGTGTGTGGCTCTATTCTATTCACCAGTCTAAAATATTATATATATATATATATATATATATGTATATATATATATATATATATATATACATACATACATATATGTATGTATATATATATATATATTCCCTCCTATATTTTCTCCTGGTTTGGGGTCTCTTCTGATTTAGTTAGAGTATATTTTTCCAGGGTAGTTGCTACCTTTTTAAGTATTTTTTTCTCTCATTCATCTATTCTTATCTGGATAAAATGACAAGGTGGAAAAACTCATCACAAAAAAAAGAACAAGAGGCAGTACCAACAGCTAGGGACCTGATCAATACAGATATTAGTAATATGTCAGAACTAGAGTTCAGAATGATGGTTATGAAGGTGCTAGCTGGGCTCAGAAAAAGCATGGAAAGTATAAAATCCCTTTCTGGAGAAATAAAAGAACTAAAATATAACCAAGTTGAAATCAAAAAAGCTATTAATGATGTGCAATCAAAAATGGAGGCTCTTACTGCTAGGATAAATGCAGCAGAAGAGAGAATTAGTGATATAGAAGACCAAATAAGGGAGAATAAAGAAGCTGAGCAAAAAACAGACAGACAACTAGAGGGGAGAATTCAAGAGATAAGTGATACCATAAGAAAAAAAAGTATTAGAATTATCAGGATCCCAGAAGAAGAAAGAGAGAGTGGGGCAGAAGGTATATTGGAGCAAATTACAATAGAGGATCTCTCTAATCTGACAAAGGGAACAAGCCTCAAAATCCAGGAGGCACAGAGAACCCCCCTCAAAAATTGATAAAAATAGGTCCACACCCTGTCATCTAATAGTAAAACTTACAAGTCTTAGTGACAAAGAGAAAATCCTGAAAGCAGCTCAGGACAAGAGGTCTGTATCACACAATGGTAGAAATATTAGATTGGCAGAAGACCTATCCACAGAGACCTGGCAGGACAGAAAGGACTGGCATGATATATTCAAAGCACTAAACAAGAAAAATATGCAGCCAGGAATACTACATCCAGCTAGGCTGTCACTGAAAATAGAAGGAGAGATAAAAATCTTCCAGAACAAACAAAAATTGAAAGAATTTGCAAACACCAAACGATCCCTATGGGAAATATTGAAAGGGTCCTCTAAGCAAAGAGAGAGCCTAAAAGTAACAGACCAGAGACAATATACAGTAACAGTCACCTTACAGGCAATAAAATGGCACTAAATTCCCATCTTTCAATAGTTACCCTGAATGTAAATAGGCTAAATGCCCCAATCAAAAGACACAGGGTATCAGAATAGATTTTAAAAAAAAAGAAAAAAAGACCCATCTATATGCCGTCTACAAGAAACTCATTTTAGACCCAAAGACACCTCCAGATTTAAAGTGAGGGGGTGGAAAACAATGTACCATGTCAATGGACATCAAAAGAAAACTGAGGTGGCAATCCTTATATCAGATAAATTAGGTTTTAAGCCAAAGACTGTAATAAGAGATGGAGAAGGACACTATATCATACTTAAAGGGTCTGTCCAACAAGAAGATCTAACAGTTTTAAATATCTATGCCCCTAACATTGGAGCAGCCAATTATATAAACTAATTAATAACAAAACCAAAGAAACACAGCAACAATAATACAATAATAGTAGGGGACTTTAACACCCCCCTCACTGAAATGGACAGATCATCTAAGCAAAAGATCAACAAGGAAATAAAGGCTTTAAAGATTTTATTTATTTATTTATTTATTTATTTGACACAGAGAGATAGAGAGAGCACAATCAGGGGGAGAGGCAGAAAGAGAGAAAGAAGCAGGATCCCTGCAAAGCAGGGGAAGCCTGACCTGGTACTTTATACCAGGACTTCTGGATCATGGCCTGAGTCTAAGGCAGTGGCTTAACCAACTGAGCCACCCAGGAGCCCAGAAATAAAGGCTTTAAATGACACACTGGACCAGATGGACATCACAGATATATGTAGAATATTCTATCCCAAAACAAAAGAATACTGCTCTACTACACATTCTACTCTACACTACTATATACTACATACATATAAATATATATATATATTTATATATATATAAATATATATATATATATATTTATATATATACACACACATTTTACTATACCACTATACATTCTACTCTAGTGCACATGGAACATTCTCCAGAACAAATTACATCCTGGGTCACAAATCAGGTCTCAACTGGTACCAAAAGATTGGATCATTCCCTGCATATTTTCAGACCACAATGCTCTGAAACTAGAACTCAATCACAAGAGGAAAGTTGGAAAGAAATCAAATACATGGAGGCTAAAGAGCATCCTACAAAGAATGAATGGGTCAATGAAGAAATTAAAGAAATTTTTTAAAAATTCATGGAAACAAATGAAAATGAAAACACAACTGTTCAAAATCTTTGGGACACAGCAAAGGTGGTCCTGAGAGGAAAGTATATAGCAATACAACCCTTTCTCAAGAAACAAGAAAGAGGGCGCCTAGGTGGCTCAGTTGGTTGGGCAACAGCCTTTGGCTCAGGTCCTGATTCTGGAGTGTAGGGATCGAGTCCCACATCGGGCTCCCTGCTTGACAGGGAGTCTGCTTCTCCCCTCTCATGCTCATTCTTTCTCTCAATCTCTCTCTCTCTCTCTCTCTCTGTCTGTCTCTCTCAAATAAATAAATAAAATCTTTAAAAAAAAAAAAAAGAAAGAAAGAAAGAAACAAGAAAGTTCTCAAGTACACAACCTAACCCTACACCTAAAGAAGCTGGAGAAAGAACAGCACAGAAAGCCTAAACCCAGCAGGAGAAGAGAAATAATAAAAATCAGAGCAGAAACCAATAAAATAGAAACCAAAAGAACAGTAGAACAAATCAACGAACCTAGGAACTGGTTCTTTGAAAAAATTAATAAGACTGATAAACGCCTGGCCAGATTTATCAAAAAGAAAAGAGAAAGGACCCAAATTAATAAAATCATTAATGAAAGAGGAGAGATCACAACCAACACCAAAGAAATAAAAACAATTATAAGAACATATTATGAGCAACTATACACCAGCAAATTTGACAGTCTGGAAGAAATGGATGCATTCCTAGAAACATATAAACTACCAAAACTGAACCAGGAAGAAATAGAAAACCTGAACAGACCCATGACCATTAAGGAGATTAAAGCAGTCATCAAAAATTTTCCAACAAGAGCCCAGGGCCAGATGGCTTCCCAGGGGAATTCTACCAAACATTTAAAGAGAATTAATACTTATTCTCCTAAAACTATTCCAAAAAATAGAAATGGAATGAAAACTTCCAAACTTATTTTATGAGACCAGCATTATTACCTTGATCCCAAAACCAGAGAAAGACCCCATCAAAAAGGAGAATTACAGACCAATATCCTTGATGAACATGGATATAAAAATTCTCACCAAAATACTAGCCAAGAGGATCCAACAGTACATTAAAAGGGTTATTCACCATGACCAAATGAGATTTATTCCTGGGATGCAAGGTTCATTCAACATCTGCAAATCAATCAATGTGATACAATACATTAATAAAAGAAAGAAAAAGAACCATATGGTATTCTCAATAAATGTGGAAAAAGCATTTGAGAAAGTACAGATCCTTTCTTGATCAAAACTCTTCACAGTGTAGGGATAGAGTGCATATACCTCAATATCATCAAAGTCATCTATGAGAAAACCACAGTGAATATGATTTTCAATGGGGAAAAACTGAAAGCTACTCCCCTAAGGTCAGGAACATGGCAGGGATGTCCACTATCACCACTGCTATTCAACACACTACTAGAAGTCCTATCCTCAGCAATCATACAAGAAAAAGAAATAAAGGGCATCTGAACTGGCAAAGAAGAAGTCAAAATCTCACTCTTTGCAGATGATATGATACTTTATATGGAAAACCCAAACTGCTAGAACTCATACAGGAATTCAGTAAAGTGTCAGGGTATAAAATCAAGGCACAGAAATCAGTTGCATTTCTATACACCAACAGCAAGACAGAAGAAAGAGAAATTAAGGAGTCGATCCCATTTACAATTGCACCCAAAACCATAAGATACCTAGGAGTAAACCTAACCAAAGAGGCAAAGAATCTGTGCTCAGAAAACTATAAAGTACTCATGAAAGAAATTGAGGAAGACACAAAGAAATGGAAAAACGTTCCATGCTCGTGAATTGGAAGAACAAATATTGTGAAAATGCCTATGTTACCTAAAGCAATCTACACATTTAATGCAATCCTTATCAAAATACCATCAATTTTTGTCAAAGAAATGGAATAAACAATCCTAAAATTTATACGGAACCAGAAAAGACCCCGAATAGCCAGAGGAATGTTGAAAAAGAAAACCAAAGTTGACAGCATCACAATTCCAGACTTCAAGCTCTATTACAAAGCTGTCATCATTGAGACAGTATGGTACTGGCACAAAAACAGACACATAGATAAATCAAACAGAATAAAGAGCCCAGAAATGGACCCTCAGCCCTAGGGTAACTAATCTTCGACAAACCAGGAAAGAAGGTCATGTCCAATGGAAAAAAGACAGTCTTTTCAGCAAATGGTAGTGAGAAAATTGGACAGCCACATGCAGAAGAATGAAACTGAACCGTTTCCTTACACCACACACAAAAATAGACTCAAAATGAATGAAAGACCTCAATGTGAGACAGGAATCCATCAAAATCCTTAAGGAGAACACAGGCAGCAACCTCTTCGACCTCAGCCGCAGCAACTTCTTCCTAGAAACATCACCAAAGGCAAGGGAAGCAAGGGCAAAAATGAACTGTTGGGACTTCATCAAGATAAAAAGTTTTTGCACAGCAAAGGAAACAGTCAACAAAACCAAAAGACAACTGACAAATAGGAGAAGATAATCACAAATGACATATCAGATAAAGGGCTAGTATCCAAAATCTATAAAGAACTTATCAAACTCAACACCCAAAGAACAAATAATCCAATTAAGAAATGGGCAGAAGACATGAACAGACATTTTTGCAAAGAAGACATTCAGATGGCCAACAGACACATGAAAAAGTGCTCAACATCAGGGAACGACAAATCAAAACCACAGTGAGATATCATCTCACTCACAAGTCAGGAAACGACAGATGTTGGCGAGGATGCAGAGAAAAGGAACTTTCCTATGCTGTTGATGGAAATGCAATCTGGTGCAGCCACTCTGGAAAACAGTATGGAGGTTCCTCAAAAAGTTGAAAATAGAGCTACCCTATGACCCAGCAATCGCACTACCAGGTATTTACCCTAAAGTTACAAATGTAGTGATCCGAAGGGGCACATGCACCCAAATGTTTATAGCAGCAATGTCCACAATAGCCAAACTATGGAAAGAACGTGGATGTCCATCAACAGAAGAATGGATAAAGAAGATGTGGTGTATATATACACAATGGAATACTATGCAGCCATCAAAAGAAATGAAATCTTGCCATGTGCAATGACATGGATGGAACTAGAGGGTATCATGCTGAGCGAAGTAAGTCAATCAGAGAAAGACAATTATCATATCATCTCTCTGATATGAAGAATCTGAGAGGGCAGGGGTTCGTGGGGGGTAGGGAGGGAAAAAATGAAACAAGATGGGATCGGGAGGGAGACAAACCATAAGAGACTCTTAATCTCAAGAAACAAGCTAAGGGTTGCTGGGGGGTGATGGGGGTAGGGATGGGGTGGCTGTGTTATGGACATTGGGAAAGTATGTGCTATGGTGCGTGCTACGAATTGTGTAAGACTGATGATTCACAGACCTATACCCCTGGGGCAAATAATACATTATATGTTAACTTTATTTAAAAATGAAAAAATAAAGTAAAAGTGGCTCAAAATAATCACCTTAGAAGTCTCTGCGCTTCGAATTTTTTTCAGTATTTTTGAGGACTTGAGCTAGATAGTATGGTCCCTATGTGGTGAGACCAGCAGGACACTGAGGAAGATGCCTCTTACCATACAAGCAAGTAAGGTCTCACCTGAGCAGCCAGGCTGAATACTTTTCAGTTCCCAAGGGACAGTCCACCACTTGGGGGAAATATGTATCCCACAGATCCGAAGTTGGAACTGAAAAGCCCTAAGAGGACCCTCCCTCAGCCTTGACCATCAGAGGACTAATGGGCAGGCACACAGAGAGCACTAGTGGGAGCCCGATACACAGAGGCCAGTTGGAAACTGGACACTGGGAACAAGACATGTTGTCAAAGTGCCCACAAAGTCTCCCCAGGACCATGAGGGAGGTGTCTTGGAGGAGATGTAAAGATGACCAATACTCAGCCCGTCCCCTCTCAGAAAAGAGACAAAACAACAGGTGCAGTGTGGTGGGGACTCTAACACAGGTCTGAGGCCAGAGCTACACAGAAGCTTAGATCCACAGAGAAGCCCAGAGACGTGTCCTGCAGGAGGCAACACCTGAGCTAGGACTTAAAGGATGGATGGATTTCCCCAGACCAGGAACAACGGAGTTTGCTTTCCAAGAGGAGGGAAGGATGGGGCGAATTCAGGGAGAGCACGAGCATAGTTAGCAGGAGCTGACCTCATGCGGCTGGAGTGGCGGGCACAGAGCAGGGGAGGTATAAGGGCAGGCGAGTCTGGAAAGGACTAAGGACCTTGTGTCCTGGAGGCAAAGAGGCCATCTCTCCCTTTAGGGCCTGGGCCCGCTCTGGTCCATCAGCTGATGCAGCATGGGCAAGCGAGTGGCAGAAAGGGCCTGACATCAGACCTCCTTCTCCCCAGCCCTGCAGAGAACAGGCCCTAGAAAAATCAGCCAGGCTCTATGGCTGCCTCTGAAGATTTGGTCAGGCTGGGGACATGGCACCCAAGAGGGTGGTACTGGGAAGCAGAGCAGGGATTC
Organism: Mustela nigripes; assembly: GCF_022355385.1. NCBI lineage: Eukaryota > Metazoa > Chordata > Mammalia > Carnivora > Mustelidae > Mustela > Mustela nigripes. Next base: position 5,810,021 of record NC_081560.1, on the reverse strand, counting down.
CCCCAAAGCCCTGGTGAGCAGCGGCCACCCCGGGATGTCCAGAGAAGCCCTGAGATGCCCACCAGCAGGGATTCCAGCTCCAGAGGGCACAAGACAAGGTCTCTAATTGTAACTCAGAGCAGGGCCCCCACCCCAAGTGTTGAGTTGAGCCAAGAGGACGAGGTGGAAGACGTAAAGAACACAGGCCCTTAGGACCACCTCCGGGGTACCAGATCCACGCCTGCTCATAGCAGGAGAGATTCAAGGAGTGCCAGAAACCCTGGGCCGCTTGCTCACCCCTCGTGCCTCAAGTCTGGAAGACACAACTCCCTAGAGTCAAGCACAGGGACCCTTTTGATGTTAAGGATTTTACTGCTAATCACTACCCAAATCCAAATATGTTCCTTTAGAAATAGCTCAGTGCCTGCTCTGGGAGAGCCACTGTGCTTGGTGCTGGAGGGAAACAGACAGGGACACAGTGTAGCACAGAGGCCATAAGCCCCCCAGATCTGGCAGTTCAGGGTCAGGGGTGGGGAGGATAGGGAGAGCAGAGGATGCTGGAGTAGCACAGGGGCGCCCCCAGCTCCAGGGAGGGGGTGATCCAAGCGTTTCTTACAAGAATCACCTGAGGACCAGCAGGAACTCACCAAAGGGCCCCCTAGACAAAGGAGAAGCTACACAAGTCTGCAGGAGAGAGAAGGTTCTCAAAATCCCAGACTCTTGCAAAGGTCTCCTAGTCACTGTCCCTAGAGCAATGGCAGCAGTGTGCCCAAGAGTTAAGCCAGCAGGTGGAGGCTTGGCCTCATGGGTCCACACTCCCACGCCAGTCTGAAGCTGCTGATGTCTGGCAAGTGACTTCAGCCTCTTGGGCTTTGGTTTCAGGCAGTGGGAATAACACTCACCACTAAGGACACACTCGGTGAGTATCAGTCACTCTTATGTGTTCATGAAATGTGAGAGCTGCCCCTGTCTGGGCTGAGCGGGGGCAGGAATCCAGGTAAGGACAGGTGCAAGGCCAAGCTTGCACCTAGACCCTGCGCAGTGGCTGCGTTCCCAGGCGAGGCACCATCAGGGCCCCACTCAGCTCCTGGACCTTCAGGTGAGAGGTGGAGGTAGGGGGAGGCAGCCTGGTCCCGAGCTGTCATCAGGTCCTATCCCAGTCCCTGACCACACTCCAGCTCCAAGCCCTGCTGCCTGCCTTCCTGCCCAGATCATTTTCGTTGCCCATCGCAGCCTCTTCCAGCCCCAACCCCACCCCTCTGGCCCTCAGCTCAGGACCACAAATCCCCAACACTTGGGAGCCCGGCTCTGCAGGAGAGGAGGTGACTTCACCCTCACCTTTGCCTTTCCCTCCACCAAAGTCCTTGTGGCTCTGGGAGCCCCGGTGACAGGGGAAACCAGAGAATGGGTCTGGGGCAGTGTGCAGTTGCCGCAGAGGTGTGTCGAGCAGACATGAGGACTGGCATGGGGGAGAACTTGGTGATGGGGGAGGGTGCAAGGGGAGAGGAGAGCCCTGGGAAGTTGCCTTCCTTCTGCTTCTGCCAATCATGGGAGGCCTTCCCCAGCCCCTGCCCATCCAGTCGAAGGGTCTCTGTCCCTGGGAGGAGGGCAGTGTTTGTATTCATCCATCCGTCCATCCATCCATCCATCCGTCCATCCGTCCATCCATCCATCCATTCATCCATCCATCCGTCCATCCATCCATCCGTCCATCCGTCCATCCATCCATCCGTCCATCCGTCCATCCATCCATCCATCCGTCCACCCGTCCGTCTGTCCATCCGTCCATCAGTCCATCCATCTGTCCGTCCACCCACCCATCCATCCATCCGTCCATCCATCTGTCCATCCATCTGTCTGTCCATCCATCCATTCAGGAAACACAGCACATCCCAGTGCGAGGTATTGTTCTAGGCCCCACAGAATGGGCGTGGGGCCCATGCTGCTCCCTATCTACCGCTTCAGGCCAGGAGAGGAACAGCCTCGTGTGCAGAGGGCTGCACGGCGGTCCCTGTGCCTCCTTCTTGTCTCCCTTTCTGGGCTCCAGGAATGATTCCCCTAAGGCACCCTTTTACCAGGCTCCCAGGCTACTGGCTTCTGATGGCCCTTCATCTCCCTTCCGAAGCATATATACTGATGGTTTCTACTAAATTAAATAAATAAATAAATAAAATAACAAATTAGATGAGATGGACATTAAAAGAGTGGACAAAAAAAAAAAAAAAAAAAGAAAGAGTGGGCGAAGCAGAGGGCAAGGGTGGTCCCCGGAGGGCCGTAGCCTGCCGTTAGGCTGTACTCGCAGCTAGAAGACAGGAGCTAGAGCTGCACCCACCCCTCTCCCACACACCTGAGAACGCTCAGGCCTCAGGGATGCAACAAGGACCCCGTAAGGTGCAGCCAGTCTGAACCCAGGGCCCTACAGGTGGTCATGGCCGCCTTCTGCTTTGGGCAGACCCTGCCCAAAAACTTGACCTTCGGGGCTGCAGGTACAGCTGTAGTTTATAGCATTACTCTTGTGCGTCGGGCAGACCATGATCCGGGCCTGGCAGGAGGAGGGGGCTGTCACCCGGCCTGGAGCGGGGAGGGGCAGAGCAGGCTAGGAACGGGAGTGGGGGGTGTCTCCCTGCGAGGCTCCGAGACTGTGGTGCACTCCCAGTCACAGCAGCCCTGCCTGCCTTTCAGGACCCACACGGCCCAGGTTTGAGCCTGCGTCCTGCGGCCAGTGTCAGCCCCAGTGTGTTGCCCGGAGGGTCACCGTCACTCCTCCCGTGCGGTCTGAAGTTGTGCGGTCACCCGGCAGCGATGTGAGCACCCGCCAGTCACTGCCCACGCTGAGTCTTCATCTTCCCGCTTGGAATAATTACTCCTACCCCTGAGGGCTAAATGTCACATGGACCGAGCACCTAGCTGCACCTGGACTGGTAGAATGATCCAGTAAATATTGTCCTCCACCCACCCTCGAACCTCAGCTGCTGGCGGCCGGCGGGGACCTCCGAGTCCCCATGGGGCATCCGAGCCACCCTTGCAGCAACCCCGTACAGGTTGAGCAGACTGACCCCCCGGGACATCCATGTGCTTTCATCGCAGACAAGCACCGAAGTCCACATGCGGCCGGTGGCCAACTGCGGGGGCTGGCATGGTGCTCCCTCCCCACCAGGCGCCCACCAGCACCAGCCCTGACTCACTGGGATGGCCCCAGCCCCTCTCCCAGGCTCCCCCAGCCTCCACCCCTGCACCGGGGCAGAGTGGTGTGAACCGTAGCTGAGCTCCTGGATGAGGATACGCTAAGGCCAAGGGCGGGCGGTAACAAGGATGGAGCCAACATTTGAGCACCGGCCCTTGGCCCAGCTCACATGGACCCGGTGTGCCAGGGCACTGAGCTGTCTGTACATCACTTCTCAGCGGCGGCCTCAGGGTCACCTCTGCTTGGGTCTGTCTCTGTCCCACCCCCACCATCCCCCATCCCCCACCCCCTACATCGCTTACATCAACCCACCAGGAAGTCCCGTGTGTGACCACCAGAGTGATGAGCATGTGTGGTAGATCCCAGGAGGGGAGCCAGGGCCCTGGGGCAGAGTCACCGGAACAGGAGATTCTCTCCCTGCTCTCCTCCCTGCTCTGGGCACAGCAAGAATCCTCCAGGCTGCTCAGAGACTGGGGTCTCTGCTCCCATCACCCACCCCACCCCAGCCACGGGCATTGAGAACAGCCACATTGGATTTTAAAGCCAATTCACAAACCCACTGCCAGGGGTCAGGAGTTGTAGGGGTTAAGTAGGAAACCGCTCCGTCAGCTCCAGAGGCCTGCTGCAGCACTGTTGCCTATAAACAGAGCCAGCCACTGCCCCTCGGCTCCTCCTGCTGGCCAGCAGGTGCCTGCCATGGTCACGGCCAGCGGGGGCTCCGGGAGGCTGTGTCCTCACAAGCCCAGCAGCACACGAGATAAAGAGAGAGTGTGTGTGTGTGTGTGTGTGTGTGTGCGCGCGCGCGCACGCACACAACCCTTCCCTGGCCCTGGGATGTACATTGTGACTGGCTCCCCACGAATGGCAATGAGCCACTCAAAAAATTCCACCCCCTCTAGGCAGCAAGTCTGTGGCCAAGATCACAGGTGCTCAGGAGACTACCGTGACCCGGGTGGGGCCCGTCTGCAGCCAGACACCTGGGGAGCTCTGGCTGGGGCTAGAAAAGCAGTGCCCAGAACTGGGGTGCTGTGGGGGCCCAACTATACTGCGTCCGCCTGAGTGTGGGTTAAGGTCAAGATAAGACTAAGTCAGGTGGTTGGGGATGTGAGTCAGAAGGAAGCAATACAGCACCCGGTCAGGGTCAGTGTGGGCTGGGCCCACGAAGTGTGTAAGGCAACAGGCCAGCATAGGGCCGCGTTAGCAGTCAGCAGGGCCAGCCCTAGGGGCCAGGATGCCACCCAGCAAAACACGACCGTGTGGGGCTGAACCCAGGCCTGGCATGGCACTAGGATGACCTCTCTATTCAAAACAATCCAGGTGGTTCTTGGCTATCCTGAATCCAGGGCCACAGGAAGCAGGGCCCCCAAGATGCAGGAATCCCCGGAGGTGACCCGCATCAGCCCCCAGGGAACGCCCTCTGTGCACGCGCCAGACAGCCCCTGCAGGCCCTGTGCACCCAGAGCCCCCGAGACCCCAGTGCGCGTGCGCACACGAGTGCGAATGTGAACACGGGATACAGCGTGTGCCGAAGGGCCCCCCTCCCCCCCTCAGCTCTGCACGACTCTCCTCAGGATAATTATTTATTATTCATGGTCATCAGCATCTTCATTAATTATTCATATGATCCTTAATTATTATCCTTAACAATAAGAGCAGTAAATAGCAGAAAAGTCCTTGAGGTGCCTAAGGCCCAGGGCCGGGTGCCTCCGGGCAGTTAGACCAGCTAATGCCCCCAGGGCAGTGGGGAGACCACAGACCCCCATCCACTGCCCGGCCCTGTCCCCTGCCCCTGCCCCTTCCCCTCCCGTGGGGGCCCAGGGGACTGCAGGCGGAGATGGTTCCCGAGGGCTGGGGGAGGGGCCGTGCCTTCGCCTTCTTCTCCCCTTTCTTGGCCAGGGCCTCCCGGGCAGGGCCTCTGAGGGGAGGGGCCCAGGCAGTGCGCTGAACCCTGGGTGAGCCACGTGTCCACACCGGGCAGCCCCACTAACTGCCCGGGTCTGAGCCATGTCTGTGCAGGGGCTGGGAGGTGAGGGCCCCCAGCTGGCCCGGCAGGGAGAGGCGTCGAGGGGGACCATCTTGGGGGAGCTCTGGGGCCCCCGGGGGGAGCTCCTCGAACGCCATGAACTGGGAAACCTGCAGAGAACACAGCATGAGCAGAGGAGGGAGACCGCGGATGAGGCAGAGAGGACCAGGCGAATTCCGGGACAGAGGACGGGAGGACAGAGAGGGTGGGAGGGGCAGGGAGAAGGGCCAAGGCACACGGGCCGGCACCTGGGGCGTGAAGGGGAGGTGCCAAGGCTGCAAGCAGAGAAATGCATTCTCCGCGGGCAAGAGCCCAGCTGCGCAGCTGGGGGCCCAGGGAGCCATCCGTGACCCAGGGGGGCACTCCAGGCTGCAGCCACTCCCTTCCCCGGGGAACACAGCAGATGACTCCAAACCCAACCCAGAATACGGGGCCCTGAGTTGGGACAAAAAGAAATGAGGCTCCTTCCTCCCATCTAGAAAGAACTCGGGGACCTAGAAACAGAGGCAGGCTGGCGGCCAGGCCTCGGAAGGCCAGGGAGAGTGCCAGGGCAGGCGGGAGGGGTTTGCGGATGCTGATGAGTGTGCCGGGAGATCTCCGCGGGGGAGGCCGTGAAGGGAGACTGGCACGTTTGCTGACGTGGGCCCTGGTGTCTGCAAACAGGAGCAGGCAGCATATGGGAGGGGGAGCAGATGCCAGAGGGAGTGGGGAGCAGATGCCAGGCGACCTCTAGGAGCCAGAAGAGCCTCCTTCTTGGGGCCCAGGCGCAGCTGTCTTGTCAGAAGACTGGGAACACACATGCCCACTCGGGAGAGGACAAAGGGCAACAGAGGCCCACTCCGGCAGAAGAGAGGAGATGCGGGCCAGAAGTGCTACCCTGGGGCTTAGCCAAAGCCCTCCAGACAGCCCTGCGAGGCAGCCAACGTGACAGCCACTGGTTGGCCACAGAGCCAGAACTGAGCCGCGCCCGTCACGGCAGGGAGCTCGGACCGTGTGGGCACGCAGCCCCATCACAGGGCGTCTGGTCCACCCAGCCCCCTCCTCGGGAGACCCCTCATGGCCATGACACAGACACCTTGAGTAGATCTGGTCATTCAGGTGACTCCGCTCAGCCTGCTGGTCTCCTCTGCCCCGCTTTTGGGGGGCTTCGGCTTGGGGGGCTCTCCTGCCTTGCCCTGTGCCCACGGCTCCCCAGGAAGCCTGCCTTTAAGAGCGCCATCGGGGACGAGGGCAGAAATGGGGGCGGACGCCACGGCCCAGGGCGGAGCCGGAGCCAGCAGAGCGGGTTTGGGGTGGAACTGGGGCGGAAGGCGAGGCCGGGGTGCCCTGGGCAGGGGCAGGGCCTTGGAACTTACCTGAGAAAGCGAGTCCAGGGTGAGGGTAGGGACGGGGCTCACAGGCAGCAGGGAGGCGGCGGAGGTGGGACCGGGCCCGGGGGTGGTCACAGCACTGTAGGCAGGTGGGACCAGAGCCATCGGTCTCTGTAACAGCTGCAGGACAGTGGCCATGTCTGCGCTCAGCCTGGTCTCCAGCCTGGGGCAAGAAGGAGGAGGTGCTCTGGCTCTCGGGGCTGGGGGCCCCGACGGCTGGGACTCCGGGACCGCCCTATGGACCCGCCGGGGGGGGGGGGGGGCGGCCCAGCCCCCCTCCCCGCTCTAGGGGTGCGGCCTGGGTCTCGGCACCCAACGGAAGGAGAAGGTCAAGGCGGCGCACACACAGAAAGGCCCACCCAGCACACACCCTCCCTTTGCCGCGTCACACTGCGGGGACCCCCCCGGTCACACCCAGCCCACCCAGCCCACCCCTCCACACCAGGAGCCGGCCTCACCTGTGGAGCTGCCTCTGAAGGGCATCCAGCCTGCTCTCCACGTCGCCCCGGGACCTCCGGCAGGGGCTGGAGAGGGGGATGTTCAGGAGGCTGGGGGTCGGGGCAGGGCAGCGAGGCAGTTCCTGGTACTGGCGGCCCCGGCTGTCCCCCCAGAAGCTGAAGATGTTGGACACTCCTGAGAAGGCCCCTGGAGCCAGAGAACTGGGTTGAGCTCGGTCAGCTGCCACGCCCCGCCCACCCGAGATGGCCCTTACCCTACCTGACAGCGGGTTACAAGTGTCACTGCTCTTCTCACCGTCCTCCGTCAGGGGCTCCCCACCCGGCGGCTCTCCGGGGGGCCTGGGGCTGGAGAAGGGCACCAGGCGGAGGGGGCTGGAGCTGCGGCCTGGGCCCTCATCCTCACTGCTCTCAGGGCTGGAGGGGCCACTGGATGGGCTCTCCCCCCACGGCCCCCCTGGCCGGACCCGGCTACTCGGCCCTGCCCCCGCCCGGCCCGGCCCCAAGGCGGACACCTCCCCTGGCTGTTCCGGGTCTGTGGGAAACAGAGAACAGGCCTCAAAGAAGGAAGGAGGCACGAAGGGGTGGGGGGGGGGGGGAGGGGAGGGGAGGGGACCAAGCAGGACTGGCAGAGGGCTGTGCTAGGACGCCCTGGTTTGTCCCTGGCTGTTTCTTCTGCCCTTTTCCCCACCTCAAGCGGACTGAGAGCTCCCGGAAGCCGGACCAGGTCGCCTCCGACCGCTGACTGCCCAAACACAGGCAGTGGCACTTATGGGCCCGGCTCTCGGAGACCCCCGTCTCTGGCCCCTCATCCCCCTCTGCACTGTGTCCTCCCCCCAACATCAGTTCAAGGCAGCGCCAGCCACCTGAGGCCCAAAGCAGCTGAGGCCAGCACTCCCCGCCCGGGGCTTCCCGGAGGAGGTGCCAGTTCAAATGGACATTAGAGAACGGACAGCGTTTGGGCAGCTGGGGTGAGAGTGGGGAACACTGAAGTTAGGGGTGCAAAAGTCTGCAAGGCCAGGTGCAGTGGACACTGACCAACGGACTCCATGCTCCGCCCCCCTCCCTCCTCACCTGGACCCCGCCCACCGCTCCCCGCCCCCGCCCCGCCCCCGCCTCACCCTTGTCGGTGCGCCTGCGGAAGGACAGCTTGCGCTTGCGCTGTCTGTTGAAGCCGCCCTCCAGCTCCCCGCTGCCAGGAGACCCGGGGATCATGTTGGTCTGGAACCAAAAGCAGTGTCAGCTCCCTTCTGCACCCACCTGCCTTGCCCGGGTCAGCCCACACCCCCTCATTAACATAGCAAGTGAGGCCCGGAGCTCCTGGCACAGATGTCACTTCTGCCCTAGAAGGAAAGCTCAGTGACGCTGGGACACCATCTGACAGGTGGGGAAAGAAGCCGGAAGAGGTCACGCAGTTGGGGGCGGCCACCAGGGTGCAGCCTGCTCAGGGCAGCCCACTCACGTCCCGCAGGTTGAAGGTGATCTCCAGGCTGGACCAGAAGTGGTCAGAGAACTCAGGGTACATGTCCAGCACCTCCAGCAGGTCATCCCGGTGGATCTTGTGCAGGTCGCAGTAGGTGAGGGCCCGCACATCGCCATTGGACTTGCCAGGCCGAGCATACAGGTTTAAAGGCTCTCCAAAGATGTCATTCTTCCCTGGAGGCCACCAAGAGTGGGGGTTCAGCCCCTGGGCAGCATCACAACCAAAAGGCACCTGTCTTCCCAGTCTTCCTATCCCGGACTGGGGGCTGAGGGCCTCCCCTCAGTCTGAGCACCCACCCACCAGCCCCTGCCCCCACAGCCAGGGAAGCGTCCACCAGCCACATCTTCCCGCCTGCGCCCAAAGGCGGGACTTGTGAGGCACGAGGGGAGGCGGGGAGAGGGTGTGCTTCTCCTTGCCTTCCAGTACTGCAAGCAGCCAGCGGGACCGGCCTGGAAAGCCCACTCTGCCCTCGGTCCTGGCCTCCTTGGGTTCAAAGCCCACTTGTATCTTGTATCCACCCTCCAAACCCCACGTCCTAAACCCCCTCCTGGCCAATCACTGTGCCCTCGGTGTTCTTCAAGCTTAGATCCTAACACAGTGGAGAAACAAGACCAACATTTTGTGTATAGCACAGCGCAGCTGACCACAACACCCAGCAGGTAACCCCAGAATGTGTCACACGTGGCGGCACATTGTGAGGTGAAACGTTGGTTTTAGTTATGTCTGGGATGTCTGCAGAGTGAGTACAGGTGTTCGTGCTGAACTGAGAAATAGACATGGAGTATGGCCCATTGTGATGCCTCTGCCCTAAGGCGCAGCTGTCCAGGGCCAAGGGAAGGACAGGCGGAGGGCAGAAGTCCCTGCCGGGCACCCCCCCCCCCCTGTGTAAAGATGGGACAGAAGGTTAGGAAGAGAAGGGAAGAGGGGCAAGTCTCCCTTCGCTTTGGAGATGGTGAGCACTTGGCTGGGCTGTGCCACATGAGGCTGCGGGAAACTCAGTAAATTTCCTTAGTAAAGTCGGATGCTTAACCTCCCTTTACTGCCCACGTAGGAGTAACCGGTTTGGTCCTGCCTTCAAAGGCAGCAAGAGTGTTGAGGGGGAACAGAATCCAAGAACCCCCCAAGTTCAGCAGCCCCACCCCATGCGGGGCTCCTCTTCCCTCTCCCCCTTGGAGGGCCTAGGCTTTGACGAATTAAAGGAACTCAAGGTCCCTGCAGGCAGGCCTGGGTCCACAGCCCCAACAACTGTCCCCTCGAGGAGTTCAGACCTCTTCAGGCCTCAGTAGGCCCTTCCCGCCCAGTACTGGGTCCCCCCCCAACACCCGTACCCAGCGCCGTACCCAGGATGGCCACGACGACGTCCCCCCGGAGGATCTCAATGGAGCCCCGGGAGATGAAGTAGAGCGCGGTGAGCAGGTCCCCGGCGTGCACCAGCGTGTCCCCTGGTGGTGCGTGTGTCGTCTTGAACTTCATGGCCAGGGCCCTCAGGCAGCCCTTGGTGGCCCCTCGGAAAGGTTTGCAGTGCTGGAGCAGCGAGCGGTTCAGATGCAGACAGATGTCCGCCTGCAGGCACTCGGGGAAGCCTTTCAGCACCTGGGGGCGGGGGCCGGGCTCAGCACCCTAGCTTCGGGCGCCCAGCCCAAGACCCTGGGAGGAGCACCAGAGGGTCCATCCCTTCTAGCCAAGTGCCCGTGAGGATGACCCGCCCTGCTGCTCTCAGCCTCCATTTTTTTGGGTAAAATGTCGAGACCCATCCCTGCCTGGGGCTGTTGGAAGGTTTCAAAGCCTTGCCTCTGTGCAAGGGCCTGCTCTGGCCTGCCCTGCGGCAAGAGAGCTCTGGCAAGCGAGCTCCATCATCAGAAGGAGGAGAATGCCTCTCCCAGGGGCCCTCACAGTGCTAACTGGGACCCCCGAATGGCAGAGTGTGCTGCTGTCAAGGGTGCTCCGGCCCCGAGAGAAGTCCCACTGCGGCCTTGCTCCCTCCGGCCAGCCACCTCCAGCCCTCCTCGGAGTCCGGGGCCTCACCGCATTCATATCGATGCCGTTGGTATAGGACCAGGCGTGCTGGAAATACTCCTCCAGCCGCTGGCGCAGGGGGTTGGGGATCTGGTGGAAGCGGATGAACTCCCGCACGCGGAGCATCTGCGTGTGGTAGCGGGCGGTGCCCGAGTACAGCCTCTGGATGATGGCGGACACGTTGCCAAAGATGCTGGCGTACATGAGGGCTGGGGGCGGGGCGGGGGGGAGCGGGCGTCAGCACAGGGACCCTGCCCGCCCCTGCCCCGGGTCAGGAACACACGCAGTCACAGCTCCGCCTGAGCACACACAAGAGCTGCACAAACACAGAAGCCCAGGTCCACGCGCCCTGGGGCTCTGCCTCGTGCCCCAAACATGCCCCAAACTTGCCCCAACGGTCATCCCTGCTGCTTTCATGTCCCAGGGCCCCCCTCTAGCCCATGTGGCATCTCCCTCTCCTCCATCACAGGCTCCTCCCGGACTAGGCACCACACAACACCCCCAACACCTGTCGCTGTCCCGCCGCCCACCCCCAGGGACACACTCACAGCCAATGAGCATGACACAGATAGAGAAGATCTTCTCGGAGTTGGTGTTGGGGGACACGTTGCCGAAGCCCACGCTGGTGAGGCTGCTGAAGGTGAAGTAGAGGGCTGTGACGTACTTGTCCTTGATGGACGGGCCACCCAGGCCACTGCTGTTGTAGGGTTTGCCGATCTGGTCCCCCAAGTTGTGCAGCCAGCCGATGCGGGAGTCCATGTGGGGCTGCTCCATGTTGCCGATGGCGTACCAGATGCAGGCCAGCCAGTGCGCGATGAGCGCGAAGGTGCACATCAGCAGGAAGAGCACGGCCGCCCCGTACTCCGAGTAGCGGTCCAGCTTCCTCGCCACGCGCACCAGCCGCAGCAGCCGCGCCGTCTTCAGCAGCCCGATCAGCTGCGGGGGCGGGGGCGGGGCGGGGGGAGACCTTCAGTGTGGGGGCAAAGGAGGAGTCGGGGGGCGCTGCAGCCCTGGGGTCACTAGAGAAAGATCCCCAAACACTTCCTCCCAGAACCTTCTAATGACCGAAACACCCCCCATTCCCTAAGCCCGGCACAGGGTCCCATTAAGCCTTGCGCCAGCCCTGTGATGACACGGCTCATGGGGTCCCCCTGCTGAGAAGGGGACTCTGAAGGGTCCCACAGCCACCCTGAGGCACCTGGCCAGAACTGCCCCCGGTTCCCAGGCCACTTCTGTGTGATTTGAACATGGCGGCCGCTTTGGACAGACAGACAGAAGAAGGCAGCCCCTCTGGATCTGGTGAGTGGCTCCCATGGAAAGGGGTGGTGGCCACGGCTTAGCTGGGGCACCTACCGTGGCCCCCGTTCTCTCACTGCCTTCCCGTGCCCCTCCACCTCCTCTCCCCCTCCCGCTGCCCTCCCGGCCAACCGACCTCCTCAGAGCCGGAGCCAAAGATAAGCAGGTCAAAGGGGATGGCGGCCACCATGTCGATGAGGAACCAGCCCTTGAAGTAGTGGACAGCGATGCGTCCAGGGTGGCTGACCACCTCCTCGTTGGCATTGACGTAGGTGGTGCGGAAGTTGATGAGGATGTCCACGATGAACATGATGTCCACGATGAAGTCCACCACGGCCAGGGGCTGGCAGGCATAGCCACAGTCGGGGGCCTGGGGGCCCTCCTCCGTCTCCTTCAGCAGGAAGGCAGCCGAGTAGGGTGTGAAGACGGCCGTGTAGATGACCAGCAGCAGGATGAGCCAGTCCCACACGGCCTTGAAGGGGCTGTAGTGCAGGATGGTCCAGCGGTGGATCCGCGGCGCCTGCAGCTTGTACTCGGGCAGCACGTCAGCGCCCAGGGACAGGACCTGGACGGGCAGAGAGGGCAGAGGTGCCGGAGTGACGTACCCCTGGAGGCTAGTGCCGGGGATCTCCACAGTAGGAGTGGGCGTCATCTCTGCTGGGGCCTCCAGAGAAGAGACCAAGCCAGCAAGAGACTTCCTCCAGACCGAGGAAGGGAGACACCAGCAAGCGTTGGTCAGGAGACCAGTCCCTCAGCCAAGTGGCTGTGGCCCCTGCCCACCTGGGGGCTCGGGCGCTACTCCTCCCCGACGCAGCTCACTTTGCAGCTCACGGGCCTACTGTCTGGTCACCTGAGCTCAGGACACCAGGCAGTCATACCCAGACCTACGGCTCTCCCCACCCCACCCACCCCATCCCAGTGATACACACCCATCCCCCTGGTTATAACTCCCGGAGAGGACCCTGCCCAACCCCCACCCCAAACACCACACACACACACACACACACACACACACACACACACACCACTCACAAGCACCATGATCCCAGCATAGAAAATGCTCCAAGCGCTAAGATTCCAAACCTGGGTGACAACCCTAGGAGGTATAACTTCAACACATAAAATGGTGGTGGGCACTGCTACTCCTGGGGGCCCAGGGAGTGAGAGGCTAAAGGTCCCTTTGCTGCTGGCCCAAAGGTACCAGCCACCCAGACTCAGGCCCCTTGGCTTCCCTGGAGGAGAGACCAAGGCACAGACCCCTGCCACCCCCACCCCCACCAAGCCCCTCTCCCCAGACCCAGGGCCGCCCTCAAGCTCTGCCCTCCCACATTCCTACAAAGGCCCACAGAAGCCCTAAGCCAGCCATAGACGTCCCTACATGAACACAGCCAGCGAACGTTCCCAAGTGTCCTACCCAGCTCTGCACAGGCTCAATAGTCAGGCGGAGGCAGGCCTGACATCCCCACCACACGCCAGCAGCCGTGCCCTTCTCTTCCCAAGCAAAAACTAGGAAGAACCGAGGCCAGCTTTCCCACACTAGGCCAGAAGCCTGGCTGTCCCCTACTGTCTCCCCCTGCCCCCCGGAATCCTCCCCCACAGACATCTGACTCAACCCCCGACTCCGTCCCTAGGTCCTCCAGGCCTGGCACTGCCATCCCCAGGACACCCAGCCCAAGGCCTCACCCACACTGTTGAGAACCAAGGTTGCTGGCCTCACTCCAGGAAGTACTGTGAGCCCAGGCCCCACATCCTCGCACCTCTGGGCCAGAAGAGTCAGGGTGGGTAGAACCCCCAAAGATGCCCATTCACACTCAAGCCAGGGATCCCCTGGACCCACCATCCCCTGGTGGACTGTTCGGAGAGCATCTCCTTAGAAGAAGTAACTGGAAGATAACACGGGCTATGGTTGGGGATTTGGCCACCCTGCGGGAGGCAAGGCAGGTCAGAGATATCTGATGACTGGGGAAGCAGCTGCAGTCAGGGGAGGGGAGGGAGCATGGGGGCTTCCAGGCCCCCACTTCTCCCTGCCTTCAGCCCAAGCTACTTGCTCCTTAAGGCAGAGAGCGAGAGCCAATGGCTTTTCAGGGGTCAAGTGAGGACTAAAGAAAGAACCAGCCAGGGCCCCCAAGGACAAGGAGGGCAGAAGGTAGCTGCCCCTGGACGGGGCTCCTCCCCAAGCCTGAGAAGCCAAGCCCCCTGGGGACTGTGTTGGACCACACCCCTGGCACCACCCTGGCACGACCCTGCCCCTCCCCAAGTCTGCACCAGCAAGACCAGCACAATGCCCCTGCTCAAATGCACACTCAGGGGACACACCTGGGACTCAAGACCTGGATCCACAGACCCCCTCCAACAGGGGCCAGGCAGTGCTCGGCAACCACCAGTTCACTGCATGGCCTTGGCCCAGATTTGCAACCCCTACCCTGACTTCTGGTCCCACAGAATACTGAAGCTTATTTCAGCCAAATCCTGGGTCGTCACCCGTGGGTAGGATTCTCCTCCACCACCCCCCATACACATACCTATTCCCTGGCTGGGAGGCGTGCAACACAGCCACCCGCCCCTGGGAAGAGGTGACCCAGGTGGCTGAGCTCAGCCTGCCCTCACCACCATCCGGTGGCCCCTGATTCCACGCACTGCTCAGCCTCAGCCTCCAAATCGGGACCCCTGAACCAGCCCGAGCCTCTCTCCCTACCGCCCCGTGTCCAAGCCAGCACCTGGTGGGGAGCTTTAGGGACCCGGAACTTTTCTGGCAACCTCTCACCGGCCCCCCGTGCTTCTCTCCTCCCCGTTCGCCCACCGTCACCCTCTCTGGGCACGCATTTCATTCCTGTTCTCCCTCTCTTTTTGTATTTGGAGCCAGGACTGTGCGCCACAGAAGCCATGGAAGAAAGGAAGCCCTGGCAAGAAAAACACTGTCCACCCAGGCCCAGCAGGCCTGGATGAGAGCGAGCAGGGCCCAGCAGTGGGATGAGCAGAGCTGCGGACCCCACGGCTCCCCAGACTGACCTGCTTCTCAGAAGCCCTCTCCCAGCCCAGCCCAGGAGCCAGAGCCCTCCAGGCTGCACCCAACTTGCCAGTGCCTGTCTGGGTACCCCAGCCCAGGGAGGGAAGGGGGAAGTGGCTGGGGGTAGAGGGGGTCACCTACCTCCTGGGCCACCAGGCTGGAGATGCGCACGGCCCGCCTCACCCGGCCCTTCTGGGCCCTGGGCTGCAGAGCCCCTGTCCTGCTTGCCTTCCCTGCTGGGGCCGCCATGGAGGACTTGGCTCCCCCCAGCCTGCCTGCCCTGGAGCCCAAGGGCCCGGCCAGTGCCTCACCTGCACCCCAGCAGCAGTCCCAGCCCAGGCTGCGCCCCAGAGGTTGGCGGCCTGGCTTCCAGGACAGCCTCTGGCATGAAGCCAGGGTCGCTGGGGCTGGGCCCCAGGGCCAGGGTCACCCTGGCAGTGAGTGTGGACAACAGCCCTCCTGGCTCGGGCTGCCCATGGCCCCCCAGTGCGGGCCCCGCTGCCAGGGTGCCGCTCTCTGCCCGCCGCCAGCCCAGCAGCAGCGCCGCGGTGGGAACCTCGGCTCCTCGGCCGGCCCCTCCTCCCAGGTCCCCACCCCCACCCTGCCACACTGGGCTCCCCCGCCCCGCCTCGTGCTGGCCAGCGGCCCCCTCCCCCGCAGCCCGATCAGGGCTCCTGCTGCAGCCGCTCCCGCAGCCCATGCCCCTCCCCCTCCCCCGGCAGCCAGGCCTGTCACCGCAGATTAATGGTCTCCCCGACACCCCCGCCCCGCCGATCCAGTGCCCAGCCAGCCAGAGTCAGACAGACACCCAGAGATGGAGAGACCGCCTGGTGACAGGCAAAGCCAGGAACGCACACGCGTGCTACCGCCCAGGACCACGCCAAGACCACACCACGAAAGGCACACGATGCAGGCCCGGGAGCGGGGCACACACCCGGGGCTCCAGGTGGGAAGAGGGGCAGAGGCAGGAGGGGGAGCGAGGTAGGCAGCCAGACAGGGGGCCTGGGGTGAGGGGAAACATTCTGGAATCAAGGCCAAGGGGCTGGAGACCTGGCAGGAGCCCAGTGAGCCAGAGGCAGCGGGAGCAGGGCCAGGAGGAGGGCCGAGGAGGCTGGCAGCGACCACAGGAGCGAAAGGGGGCCGCGCCCTCACTCAGGCCAGCTCAGGGTGCGGCCGTGCAAGGGGCAGGAGGGAGCCACAGAGACTGAGGCTCAGGAGGTGTGGGACAGCGGTCCCGGGCTCCTCCACCACTGCAGGGATGCCCACTCCTGACCCACGCCCAAGGCCAGGACATCAAGAATGAGTGGGAATGGACTGGCGGTGCAAGCGAGCCTGCTGCCGGGAGGGGACAGGAGACCAGCCTGGTGGTGGTACCAGGCAACGCCTCCAAAGGTGGGCAGTCTTCTCTGGACCGGGATTTGGGGACCTGGTCCCTCTGTGTCTGTGCACCCCCAATCATACACTCCCCATGGTTTAGGGACAGGCCGGGTACCTCCCAGCCATTCTGGCGCTAGCACAGGACCCCCACCCTCCACCTAGCTTATCACATTGGCCTAGAAGAATCAGGGACCATAGTCTTGACCTCCATGGCCCCTTCTAATCTGAAATCTTCATAGGTCTGCCTCTACCCTACCCCACGCTTCCTTCACCACGCCCTGTGAGCAGACCCCATCACACCCCCGGGGACTGCCTTCTCTGGCTCACCCCGCCTCCCCTGCCCGGTCCTCCCTGTGCCCCATCGACCTGTTCTCGGTATCTGGTCTGGTCCAAGTTCCCTTCCCAACCTCTGCTCCCCTGCGGTCCCCCTTTCTCAAGACCTTTTGGACTTGTTCTCTCTTACCTCAGCTCTGAAACCCTCTCCCCCCCTCCAGAGGCCCTTAGTGACCAGACAGACCGGACCCCCCCGTCACCCCACTTTGACCACAGCCCACTCCCACCCCTATAAGCTCCTCCAAGGTGAGAGGAAAGTCAGGGAGCCAAGTGCCTACCTGCGTGACCTTCTCGGTGACGTTGTGGGTCCGCTCCTTTATCTTGGGGGCTATGATCTCCCGGTCACTGGTGGGCGAAGCCAGGAAAGGGTCCCCCTTGAGGTCCACAAAGTTGAGGGTGATTTGGGGAATCTTGCTAATGGTGCGGTAGCGCACAAGGTCGGAATCAGACGTGGAGTTAAGCAGGCCTCCGCGCAGGGGGTGCATGGCCCCTGGAGTGGAGGGGAAAATCGGGTCAGGGGGTGCGGGGGCGCACCGCCAGAGGGTGGAGGGGAAAGCCAAGTCCGGGGAACAGGCTGAGGTGGAGACCAGGCCCTGTGTGAACTAGGCCACGGGACACCATGAGTCAATGAGGCCAACTCAGGAGACAGGCGGAAGGAGGAGAGGGAGGAAGAAGATCCTCCATCGGGTCTGACCCACAGCACTGGGTGCCGGCCAGAGGGCCGGGTGGGACCAGGACCCGGAGGCCTCTCCGGCCCTTCACACGTGCCCCACCGCCATCCCCACTCCGGGCCACCCTGGGCCAGCCGCTCCACCAGCCAGCAAAGACTGTGAGTGGAAGAATGTAAGGGGATGAATGGACATTTAATGGAGTAAAAGGCCACTTAATGGGATTAAGTAAGTGCTTAATGGGATTTCCATCTCCCGGCCTGTGTGGCTGGGGCTGAGAGGGGGAAGCTGGGGGCCCAACAGGGCAGGCCCCGGTGGGGAAGCGGCGGGGCAGTTTCCCCCACAGGGCTCCCGGGCCCTCACCGGTGCTGGCGTGGCGCGGTGGCGGGGGCAGCCCTGCGCGCATAGCTTCGATGTCATCGGCCGACGAGGCGCGGCGCACGCTGGCGCAGCTCTCCCGGGAGCGCGTCCGGGGCAGGCTGCAGCTGGAGCCCGACGCGTCGGGGTTGAGGCTGTGAGCCCGGGGAGACGGGTGCGGCTCGGGCGCACCGGCCGGCGGGGAGCCAGGGCCCACCAGCGCACGCCGCTCCTCTGCCGGCCCCAGCCCCGCCACGTGGTTGTCCATGGCCGGCACCTCGTCCAGGGCCAGTGACTCGCGGCTAGGCGCCGCCGCCGGTGTCAAGTCCACGTCCACCACCACAGCCCCTGGGGCGCCCGTACTGCCCGCCCCGCCCTGCCGCGCGGAGGAGTCCCGAGCGGTCAAGGCCAGCAGCGCAGGGAGCTTCAGGCGGAAGGTCTTGGCTCGGCCTGCGGAGAGAGGAGAGGCATGTGACCACCGTCAGGAGAGCAGCCCACAGCAGGGAAGCCTGGGAGCTGGGCCCCAGCCACCGACCAACGGGAGGGAGGTGGACGGGTTGGGGAGGGAGCCCTGGCAGCCGGCACCCCTTCACCCCAACTCTGGTTGTACTGAACCCAAGTCTCAAAGGACCTCCAGAATACAATCTTATCTGAGACTCTGACAATAATTAACTACCATTTCTTGAACCTCGCAGGTCATGGTGGGCTCAACATAAACTATGCTCAGCTCTTACAACCGGGCAGGTGGGTGTCTTATCCCCAGTTTAGACTCAAGTTGCGAGATGTGCTAGAGGTCACCTGGTAAAGGGCACGGCCTGCATTTGCATGGAGGATTAACGTCATGGCCTTCAGGCCAGACCCCAATGTAGGAGCTTGAGAAACCGAGAGCTGGAACCTTTTGCCAAGACTCTGAGGGGAAATCAAAATTAAACCCAAAAAGGACATCATGGAGGAAGGGGGAGCTTCTGTGTCAGAGGAGAATGTGACAGGGCCTCCCTGACTCTAGGCAGGGTGTGTGCTCCCTTCAAATCCTCTTCCTAAAGCCAAGGCCAGAGCAGGGAGCAGGTCAGTCCAGGAGCAAGGAATGGGGGACAGAAGCAACACAGGGAGCAGGAGCGGCGTCCCAGAGAGACAGAGTGTTCTGAGCAGGGGAGCCACTCCGAGGTGGCCAGAGCCATGTGGGGAGGCTGAATCCCCCATTCCTGGGGCTCAATACAGGACCAGTCCAGGAACCCAAGCGGGTGGGGGAGCAGCTAGGAAATCAGGTAGAGTCCTGTCCCAAGGACCTGAGAATCTAGGCTCAATCCGTCACCCCACTCATCTGTCCATCCCAAGCCAGACGGGACTGGGCCATATCCCTGGTGTTCTCTCCCCAGCCTCTGAAAGGAGTACCCCCTAGTACCCCTTCCTGCAGAGCACTGGCCTTGGGGAGCCTCAAGGCCTCGGGAAAGGGACCTGAGAGCACGGCTACACTCACCTGGGGCCAACCAGCTGCTGGGGGGGCCACGGTGATTGGTGTCTCGGACCGGGGAACCCACCATGTCCTTTTCCATCACCACCTCGAAGTTGAGGATGAACATGATGACGGCGCCATCTTCATTCTTCACGGGCACCACGTCCACCAGGCACAGGAAGCAGCTCCCTGCAAGCCGAGGACATGGCCGCTGTGGCACTCGGAACAGGTCCCTGCCTGCGCCACGGCCCCCACCGCCATTGCCGAGCCCCTCCTCCTTGTCGTCTCCTGCCCGGGCCCCTCCTTGGGCCATGGGCCTGCCTCTCGGAGCTCCTGCCCTCCGTCTGCCCACTCCAGTGTGCTGCTCCTTGTCAGGGCCTCTCTGCTCGCCCCTCCTTCGCCTCTTGGTCTTTCCTTGCTGTCCCTCGTGCCAGGCAGTCTAGCACCCCAGGGAAGGCCGCAGACTTCAGGCCCAGGACCTCTGGGCTCCCGTTCCAGCTCTGCTTCGTCCCTCATGGTTTTTCCTCCCCCTCCCTTAATGACTGAGCCTCCCTGGGCCACCTCTCCCACCCCTCTGAAATGGGAATAACAATCACTCGTTCTCAAGGAGTTGTGAAGAGGAAACGAGTCTAGGGCAAGGCCCGGTGTGGCCAGGACACGATAGAGGGACTGGCAGTCCCTCCGTCCCCACATCAGGCTGGGCCACTCCACTGCAAGCTGGGTGCAGAAGCTGAGGACAATCTCGAAACCGCAGGCACAATTTGGTATCGCCACCATTGCCAAGCGTGTGATTTTGTGTTTCACAAAAGGATTGATCTATGATATATAGAAATAAAGTGATCTTTAAACAAAGAATTGAGAAGCACTGCTTCTACAACTTCCCATCATTTTTCTCTCTTGTTCCTTGACTTTTTTCTTCCCCTCCCATTCTCTCTCTCTCTCTCTGGCCACCAGAGCCCCTATTAATACCGGGTGAGATCAGTCGCCCAGGCTAAACGCACCCAGTCCACCTCTGCTCCTTGTGCAGAGCACCGTCCCCTCACCGCTTTCTCTGTCGCTTTCTGAAAGTGACCCTGGCACTCTCAGCCTCTGCCTAAGGCCCAGCTCAGAACCCCTACCTACAGGAAGCCCTCCTGGATGAAACAGCCTGTTCCTCCCTCTTTCTGGACCCCACAGGGACCAGACAAGTTCCTCATCTCCCTCTCTTTCTAGGGCAGAGACTTCTTTCCTTGCTTTGGCTCCCCCGTGCTCATCTGTCTTCTCTGAACTGTAGGGGCCTTACTCCCCGGGTCTGCCACCCCTCTGAAGGGCCCAGCACCTAGACCCATGCCCCAGGGAGCAGGCCCTGGCAGCGGCTGTGAGGGACAGGGTAGTGGGGAAGGGGTCAAGAAGGGGAAGGGCGTGTGGGTGCTGAACTGAGGCCAACAAACTCGGGGCTGTCAGCCTTGGACTTGGGCTAGTGCTTGATGCCCACCAGCAAGGCCCTGGGCGCTGAGCCTCAGCTGAGCAGGCCAGGTGCAAAGGGCATGAGTCCTCCCTGGCTTGGGGAGGCCGGGAGAGGCAGGCAGATCGGCACTTCTAAGGGCTGTGGGATCCAGCTAGCAGAAGGAGATCCTCTGAAACCAACTGGGACAGGACAGCATGGGGTTGAGGGGGGCTGGGCCAGAGGAGGGGCTGGCCAGGAACTCTCTGCCCCACCCCAAAGCCCTTCCACTCACCGCATCCCGGCCCTCCAGGCTTGGCCTGTGAGACCTGAGCTGGGGGCTTTGTCAGGGTCTCCCTCCAGCAGCTGTCCCCTGACCTCCGGCCTCTGACATGGCCTGGCTGAAGCCAGGCTGTGGTGCTGGGGCCGCTGGGGCCGGGCCCAGCTGGAGACTGTTTGGCACCCACACAGCCCGCCTAGAATTTATGCCCTAATATGGTGATGGCCGGCAGCGGCCTGAACAGGGACTGGCCCTCATCAGGACTAAGGAGAGGCCAGAGACCAGGAAACCTGAGCCCTGGAGACCCCCAAAACCCACCCCTGGCACCCCCAGTGATCCAGGTCCTGATTCCCCTTCCTCACAAGGAAACTGGTCTCAGAAAACTCCACGAGTCTGGAACCCAAATGAGCCCAACCCTTCAGGCTGGCCTGGGGATTCTGTCCCCAGCACAGAGCCCCAGAAGTCTGAATCCCAGCCCTCAAGGGCCATGCCCGCTCCGTTCAGGCCTCTCTGCCTTCTGCACCGCAGGGAGCCCGGGACCCTGGGATCCTGAACTGCCACCCTGCCTGCCAGGGCTGCAGAATCTCCGGCCCCGAGCCCCCCTGCGGTACCGACCGGCTCCCCACTCCAGACGCACACTCACACGCGAGGCCCCCTTGGCCCTCTCCCTTCCTCGACATTCAAGGAATTTTTCCTTTCAAATAACCCTGTCGAAGCCCTGGTTATTCCAAAAATGTGAACTGGAGTCCTGCCTGAGGGCTGCGGGGCTGGGGGGTGGAGGGTAGGCTCCAGCTGCTATTTTCAGGGGGCCATGGAAGGAAGAAGGAGAGCTGGTGGCCCCAAGTCAGCCAGGACTCTCGGGCTCTGCCTCCCACTGCCCAGCCAGCTCAGCCGGGTCCTCCACGGACAGCCCCGTCACCCATCCCCAGCCGGAGCTGCCAGCGGTCCCCATCCCGTCACTGGCTGGCATGACGGGGGGGTGGGCGTCACTGAGGGCAGCTGAAGGTTAGACAGGACAGCCGGGCATCAGCACGGAGCGGATTGCAGCCGGTGTGTGGTGGGGCTCTGACCTTCGCCCAACTTCACGGCAGAGAAGAAATGACCAGAGTCGGCAGCTCAGCCGCCTCCTGGGGACCCCTGGGCTGGCGCTGCGCACACAGGACCAGACGGTACCTTGCCCTCCCCTAGCCCCGTGCCCACCTACCCCCAGGCCCTGCCTGTCGCTCTGCTCTGCTTCCTCTTCCGACCTCGGTGGGCCCCCAGGGCCGGCAGCTCCCCCTGAGCAGAGGCCGACAGGACCCAGAGCTGGGCCGGCCTGCAGTTCCGCCTAGAGCCACTCTGTGGCAGGCACGGCCCACGCTCCCGGGGCCACCGGCGCCCGGAGCAGCCAGGAAGGGACAAACTGGAGGGGAGAAGTAGGAAGCCCACACCGTCTGCACAGTCAGGTGGCCGCCGTTCATTGCTTCCGAATGACCTTGGGCAAGTCACCTGCCTTCCACGAGCCTCCGGGGGCTCCTTGGTGACACGGGAAGATCATGGCCACCCCACGGGGCTTGAGGGATGAATGGCACGACGTACGTGAAGTAGGAGCCGGGCCCCAGGGAAGGCTTGATAAATGGGAGGAGGAGGAAAGGGAGAGACCCCCGGGCCAGCCACATTGGCGCGGCTGACGCAGAATAGCCCGCTCACAGCCTCCCCAGCTGAAGACTCTGGAAGGTTGGGTGTCCAGCGTTCACCTGCCTCCTGGAGCACGGGGCACCCCCGGCCCCTGTGGGGACGGACCCGAGGACCAGGGAGTCCACCGGTGAGTGACAGTCACCCTCTGACAGGCTCCTCTGTGCCCCGGGTCCTAATGGCCCGTGGAGGTTATGCAGCTCCCAGCAAGACATGAAGGAGAGAAGAAAAGGGGGTGGCGGGGGGGCGCGGCAAGTGCAGCAGGTACTGTCACCCACCAGAACACAACGCTGGCTTTCTTTCCCTGGTGCAACCCCATGCCCAGCAGGGCACCCAGGGGCAACATCCCTGCCCTGCACCCCAACCCATCCAAGGCTCCGGGCCCCCACCCACAGTCCCAAACCCCATTTCCCACTTCTGGGCACCCTGCCCTTGGCGTGGCTCCAGGTTCTGCTTCAACAGGGGCAGGCCTTATCATCCTGGGCGGCACGAGGAGGATGGGGAAAGGGAGGACTGCAAGTGACCCTGAGTGTCCTTGGACAGGCTCCTCAGGTCAGAGGCTCTGGCTGGTCATCTGTAAACCAGATGTCATCCCTGCTTTTTTGAGGGTGGCTTTTTGTCCCCAACAAATTCTCCCTGAGCACATGCATGTGAACATTTGGGGTGTCACGAACAAAACAACCCTAGCCCCTGCCCTCACTGAGTCAAGGACTCAGAAGGACCCGAGTTCCGAGCCCAACATGAGATGGGGGAGGACAGGCAGAAGGCAGAGGGAGGAGCCCACGGAGCTGAGCTGATTGGCCCCAACCGGGGACAGGGCAACTGCTGTGTGACGGTGGGCAGGTCACCCACCTCTCTGAGCTCTAGTCTCCCCGTGTGCACTGCAAGGATAAGTGATTCCTGCCCTGGATGCCAGATGACATGACAGATGGCCTTGTGGAAGCATCCAGAGCTGTAACGAGGCACGGTGCTGGGATCCTGCAGGGAAGGTGACCTCGGGGAGGCAGCCCTCCTCACCCCAGTCGCCTCCCGGCAGGAGGAGCTGGGCCCAAAGTCACACTGAGGGCAGGAGGCTGGGGCTCCAGTCCTCCCTGTCCGCCCCCAGGCAGAGAGGCTGTCTCCGGCGGCCCAGGGCTGTGCAGTGTCAGGTTATATTTAGCCTGGTGGCGGCGACAGGAAGATGCAGCAGGAGCTGCTCCTGGCCAGGGGCCACCGTGTCGCTAACACCACTCTCATGGGCAGCCGGGGGCCTAGGCAAGGCCAGGGACATTGCACGCCCGGGGACAGAGCAGGGAAGCCTGAGAGGCCAGCCAGTGTGTGTGGGTGTGTGTGGGTGTGTGTGGGTGTGTGTGGGTGTGTGTGTGTGTGTGTGTGTGTGTGTGTGACAGAGACAGAGAGGCCTCTGCCCCTGACTCCAGGAGCTGAGCAAAGTCCAATGCCCACCACAGGACGATACAGGCTCCCCTCCCCCAGCCCTTACAGCCTGACATCTTCCCAGGGATTCACAGGGTCATAGAGAGGGCCTCAGGGGCCTCTGTGCAGTGGTCCCAACTGCCACCACTGCCCCTGCAAACCCACAGCCCATGGCCTGCCTGTGCCACCTTCACCAGGGACACTGGAACAGCCTCGAGAGAAGAGTCCTTTCTAGACAAGTTCCGGGTCCCAGCCCCATCGACCTCCTGGGACACAGCCACACGTCTATAAGCTGGGAGCCATGACTTCTGAAGCCTTGGGAAGGTGAAACTAGGCCACGTTCACGTGCAGAAGGCTGCTCAACAGCTCGTTCGCCAGAGCTCTTTCTCCGCCTCCAAGCTCTACCTTCCCCCTCCTACTTCCTGGAGTCTGCCCCTCCACTCCCGCCCGCCAGAATCCTCCCGAAATCCCCCTGATCCCAGCCAACTCAGACCTTTCAGCTCACCTTCCCTCCCACCCCTGCTGGGGCCCACGTGCTGCCCGAGCCCCTTCAGCGCACCCCAGCTTCACGCGGCACCCCCGCCCCAGAGCCCCAGCCCCCCTCCTTCCCGCTCCTGCCATCCCCTTGGACCCACAGGGCTCCCATCGACCAAAACATTGCTGACTGCTCCATGTGGCCACGGTGATGTTTCTCTTTGAGAATTTCTAAAACTATATCCCTAATTGCAGAGATAATTGTATACGGGCTTCTGGGGTGAGCTTCCTTCTTCCCAGCATCCCCACCCAAGACAGAGCCCTGAGGCCAGGGCCGGCCTGGCTTCACAGGAGTTGTGGGGTAAGCAGGACTGGTCCTCGGGGCAGTGCCTTGCACGTAGATGGGTGTGGGCAGGGCGACCTCCCCACCCTGCAAGCTCCCTTTCAGATCCAGGGAGACTAACTGGCCTTTCACAACGGAAGTTACCCATTTCAAACCCATCCTGAGTCTACACAGTGGCTGGAACCACGGTGACAATCAAGGTGTCTTTTGTGGAAGTGCTATTAAAACGTACCAACAGAATGAAGGGGCGCCTGGGTGGCTCAGTCAGTTAAGTGTCTGCCTTCAGCTCAGGTCATGATCTCAGGGTCCTGGGATGGAGCCCCATGTCGGGCTCCCTGCTCAGCAGGGAGTCTGCTTTTCTCTCCCCCTCTGCCCCTCTCCCCTGCTCATGTTCTCTTTCTAGCACTCTCTCTCTCAAAAAAATAAATTAAATCTTTAAAAAAAAAAAAAAGAAAGAAAGAAAGAAGAGAAAAAAGAATGGAACATGAAGGCTGGTGGTCCAGGAACCAGGACAGGGGACCAGAGCAGAAGCCTCAAACGCGTGGTACTTCTGAACCTCAGACCCTTACCGGCACTCTTCACTGTGACTCCCAAACAGCCTGCCACGGGGCACCAAGGGCACACAGCCGAGGTCCAACAGGAAGCAACCTGGGGTTCCTGCCCACTTCCAGGGCTCTGCAAGGCTCCAGAACTCCGCACCCACCTTGGCTCCCAGTGTACCCCAAAGAGCCAGGGGATGCCTTGAGCACACCCACCCCAATTCCAGCTCTGCCATCCATCCCTCGGTCAGTCACGGGGAGAGCTGTCATCCCTCCAGGACTCACCCAGCTCCCAGGATGCTGGGACGTTCCAAAGAACAAATCCAAGTGCACGGGGAACGTCCCACCAGCAAAACATGTGGCAATGACCCAAATACAGACAGAGAAAACCAGCATTATCTGCAAATGATAGGGTCATCTCCCCAGAGAACCAACAAAATCAACAGATAAACAATTAGAACAAACAAGAGAGCTCAGTGAGGCTGCCGATGCAAGGTCAGCCAGCAACGGCGGTATTTCCACCAGCACAGCGAGGAAAATAGGTAGTCAACAATAAAGTCTCCCTCTTGTAACAGCAACAAAAACTGTAAAGTAACTAGAATTGACCAGGAAAACACAAAGCCTGCGGGCTGGGCCAGGGGGACGGAGGGAGGGCACAAACTATCTGATAAATGGAGAAACAGTCCAGGCTCTTAGATGGGACGAATATTATATCGATGTCCATTCTCCCCAAATTAATCTATAAAACTAATCTAATTCCAGTCAGGAGTCTAGTGGGGTTTTCTTTCCCAGAACTCGAGATATTTTCTGTAAAGCTCCTAAGGAAGAAGAGAGGTCTGTAAACACCCAAGTCAATATTGAAGAAGAAGAAGAAAGAAGGAAGATTTGGGAAGATTTGTCTTTCAGATTAAGACTACTAAATGCCACTGTTGTTCTCCTAATGTGGTTTTGGTGCAAGAACAGACAAATAAATGTTTAGAACAGAACAGAGAGCTCAAAGACAGACCCATGGATAGATAGGCAAGTAGCTTACAATGAAGGTGGCCCCACGAACCATTGGAAAAGGACAGGCTGTTTACTAGGTGTGTTAGGAACACTGGCTCACTATGCGGAAAAAAATATAACTTGATCCGTACTCGACACCACAGAGGGAGGCTCAGGATGGATGAAAGCCAACCGAGAAAGGAAAAACAATTAAATTAATAGAAGAAAACGGACCCCTCTGCAACCGCAAGGTGGTGAAGTTTTTCTTAAACAAAACTTCCAAAGCCCAAACAAACCTGAAGAATATTAACTCGTATCATTATGAAGTGACTCAGTTGGGCAAGTTTAACGGATGAATGAATGGGAGAAGATACTTGCAACATCTCAAGTCAACAGGAATTACCACCTAGAATCCACGTGCTGAATACTTAACTGTAAGCATTTGTATTTCTAGAATACAGAAGCAACTCCTGCAAATCGCCGAGAACAAAGCACGGCGGCTTCGCTAGAAAAGTGAGCCAGGATACAAGCAGACCACTCTCAGGGAAGTCAACAGGAAAGGGGATCAAGCCTGAGGTGCTGGACTCAACACAGTATCAAAGAAATGCAAATTAAGGCAGCAAATTATCACTCTCACCTATCAGATTGGCAAAAATTAGAAAAGTGGATAACCACGCCAAGTGTGGCAGCGCTACGGGGTGGGGCCACCCTGCTGGTGCCCAGTGTGACAGTGCTTAGTTGAATTAAGTGTCCACATACCACCACCATCCAGCAATTCCACCCCTGGGGATGCGGCCCAGTGACATCCTCCCAGGAGCCCAAAAGGAGCCATGGCTGGGGACATTGACCGCAACGTTATTTATGGAGGAAATGTGGAGATGGCTGCCCAGGAGAGCGGGCAGGTAAACTGAGGCAGGTAAACTGAGGTCAGCACATGCCATCAAGTATGAAGCTGGGGGTGGGGGTACCTGGGAGGCTCAATCTCCTGAGCATCCGACTTCAGCTCAGGTCGTGATCACTGGGTCCTGGGATCAAGCCCTGTGTGGGCTCCCTGCTCAGTGGGGAGCTGCTTCTCCCTCTCCCGCCACACCTCCCCCAGCTCATGCTCTCCCTCAGATAAATAAATAAAATCTTAAAAAAAAAAAAAGACTATGAAACTACAGACTAGATGTCGAGTAACAACTGGAGGGACTTAAAGGCACACTCCCGTGGAAGGAAAGTGAGCACCAGAATATCATGTAGCACGTCTCGTTTACACAAGTTAAACCTATACGTATCCAGACAAAATACACATTTCGGGAGAATACGTGCAAACAACACATTCCCAGCAAGTACATCTGAACGGTTGCCTAAGGGAAGGGTAACGGGGGCGGTGAGCGAGATAAGAAGTAAAGTGAAATGAAAGAGAGAGACACAAACGTGCCGCTTCAGTGATTTGCGGGAGAGGCGGGAGTCGGGGCCAGCAGAAGCCTGGAGAAGGACAGACAGAGGCAAGCAGGGGTCTCGAGCAGGGGCAGGGCACAGCTGATGGCCAAGCAGGTGCAAGTCTGGAACTAAGCCAGACACTGTTCCAAGTCACTGACTCCCGGCAGAGGGCTTCTGCACTGCCCAGCGCATCCATTCCATCCGTCCGTTCCTTCCTTCCTTCCTTCAGCAAGTATGGACGGAGCTCCAGCGAGCACTAGACAAGGATACGACAGAGAACAAAACACAACTGCTCTCTGTCCTTGCGGAGCTCATAATCTAGCAGAGGGACACCAGACACGCCCACCTCACCCAGAACTTGAGTGAGGGAGCGTATGGCCAAGAAGACACTTCCTGGCCCTCAGGGTACTTCTAGTCCCACAAGCATGTGACCTGAAGGGAGAAGGGACCCATTTGAGGCCAACCACAGTTCACAGCACGGAGACCTGCATGGGCCCCTAGACTAAGGACAGGAGGGGACCTGGAGGGACAGCAGCTCATCCAGAGGCTCTAACAGTCTTGTCACCTGTCCTAGGTGTCCCACCACAGACCCTCTTCGGGCCTTCCTGCCCAGGTCAGGGAGGAACATTTCTCTTAAAGTCCCTCACACGAAAGAGCTGATTTCCATATTCCCCTGCATACAGGGGAGGGTGAAGAGAGAAAACAAGTCTTTCAAAAACAAGGCTCATGGGGCGCCTGGGTGGCTCAGTGGGTTAAAGCCTCTGCTTTTGGCTCAGGTCATGGTCTCAGGGTCCTGGGATGGAGCCCCGCATCGGGCTCTCTGCTCGGCGGGGAGACTGCTTCTTCCCTCTCTCTCTGCCTGCCTCTCTGCCTACTTGTGATCTCTGTCTGTCAAATAAATAAATAAAATCTTTAAAAAAAAAAAAAACAAAGCTCATTCTCCACCCAAACCAAAGGTTCCCCTGAGGGAGGCATTTGGGGCAGTGTCAGAGGAGATGTTTAAGTGTAAAAGGGCTTTCTTGGAACCTCTCAAGTCGCACCACCCTGGAAGCCACTTCAGGGCAGCAAAGAGGCTGAGTCTCCCCCCATCTCACATCCCCACACTGGCCCTCCCGACGCTCACAGCCCCCCTCCCCAGAGCCCAAGGCCACCATCAAACTTTGCTCTCACTGCAGATGACGACGTTCGGCACAAATATTTACACAGCTCCTCTCCGGGGGCGACGGCAGACACAACACGGAGGAGCCACCCTCCCGACACTCTCCAGACCCCAGAGCGGGCTAGAGGTGGTGGACACCCTCAGTCCTGACAGACCAACTCACCCCTGCACTGGGGCTGGGCCAGCAAGCTCCCAAGCAGGCCAAGGCACCCTAGTCCACTGGGGCCCTTGGAGAGAAAGTGCTGGCTGGGGACAGCAGAGCCCCTCAGGACCCTGTGCCTGGCTCCTGGCAACCAATGCAGGGACAGGGGAAGGGGCAGGGGCTCTCACTGGCGCCATATCCAAGCTGCTCAGGCCTTGAATGGAAGGCCCAAGGGAGCCCTCCTGAGGCTTCCACCCCCCGAGAAGGGTGCTACCTGTGTCCATCCTCATTGCCCCGGGGATCACTCTGGTCTGCTCCATTGCAGGGACACAGGACACACCAAAGACCCATCTCCGTCTGATTGCCTAGGTACCCAATCTATGCAATTCCTTCAGGGGCAACCAAATTGATGGGGTCTGGGAGCCTGAGGATCACGACCTGGTGGGGCAGAGGGGGTGGCTGTCTGAGCTTGGGGAGGGGGTGGCCAGGATGGAGTAGGGCGGAGTGTGGGAGTATCCCAGTGAGGGGTCTGATGTCAGGGGACAGGGAGGAAATGGGGAAATGGCTTGGGGCACATGGAGGGCCGCTGGTGCCAGAAGCGTCCGCCCAAGCACTGGGGAAGTTGAGGTCTGAGTCTGGGGACCACAGACCAGTGAGTCTGGGGCCACCGCAGGGGCTCTGGCTCCCTAGGGGCACCAGGGACCCTGGAGAGCAGGCTGGCCCCTGGTCTCCACCCCTCCCCCAGCCCACAGCTCAGCTGTTGCAGTGGGGGCCCTCTGACCCTGTTACCATGGCAACCGGCCTGCAGCTGGAGTGGAGAAGTGACAGACTCTTCTCTAGAGACACCCCCATCCCCACCCACGCACAGGCTCCTGGGGACACGGGGACAAGGAGACCAGGCCAGAACAGGCAGAGAGAGAGAGAGAGAGAGATTTCCAGATACAGCCTAGGGGGGGCAGAGGAAGAGAGGCAAGAAGGCAGGCTCGGGGGTGCCAAAGGGAGGGAAGAAGAGAGACAGGTGCAAGGGGAAGGAGATAAAAGACCGAGGGGGCAGGAGCTGGCGGGGAGGCCAACACTGGGAGACAGAAGAGGAGCAGACAAGCGGCCGCTGGCCTCGGTCTCTGGGGCTGGACTCCGCGGGAGGCGGGGCGTAGGGGAGAACAAAGAGCAGAGAGAACAAAAGGGACAGGAGTAGGGGACCTCCCCGAAGCCCGGCAGATGAGGGAGCAAGGGAAGAGGAGCCGTGCTCCAAGGGACCCACAGCCCCTTCTCGGGTCATGTAGGGACACAGGTGTGCAGCAGCAGCACCTGCCGCCAGGACCCGGCCCCGGGACGTGTCGGGGTACGACCGCCTGCCAGCCCTGTCCCCAGTTCCACCTTACTCTGGGCCAGATCTGACGTTAAGGGGCACAGACACAGGGCCCAGGAGTCTCTCCCTCTGGCTCACACCCGCCCTCCACCCCCAGCCCGGCCTCCCCACCCCCCAGCAGTCCCAGCACCTAACTAATGGGGCTGTCTGGCTCCAGGCCCTGACACTGCACAGAGCTAGGCCAGAGGCACCGACACGGCACAGCTGGCCACAGTGGCGCCTGCCAGCAAGAGGCCTCGCCTCCTTCCCAGGAACCCACTCTCCTGTGGTTGGCCCAGGCAGAGACCAGAAAAAGGCCTGGATGGAAACAAGGGCCACTTGGGCATCCCCGGCCTCTGCCTCCCTACCTGGCCCACGCACAAAGGTGCGAGCTCCCATGTCCGCGCAAACATAGCACAGGCCGGGCCCCAGGGATTCGCCCCAGGGCTAAGCAGTTTGAAGCAGAAGGAAGGGAAGGAGAGGGAGCCTACCTCCCAGACCTCAAGTACCAGGACAAATGGGGGACAAGGCCAGCCTGTGGCCCAACAGGAGAAACCAGGTGAGAGCCGACAAGAGGGCAGGCACAGATGACTTTCTGGGTGGCAGCCCCATTTGGAGAAGTAACTGGAAGAAGGAAACAATCTGAGCTGGGGCCGGGGGCCTGGATTCTAATCCTACTTTGTCCACTGATTAACTGGTAACTGGACCTCTGCTTCTCAGTTTCTCCGTCTGTAACGCAAGTGGGCTGGATTAAGTGATCCTCGAGGTCACCAAGATCCCAAGTGAGCATCTCTGCAGGAGGGGTCCCATGGCCATCTTTGCCCAAAAAAGCCTCCCTGGGGCAAGAAGGAGGGCTCCCCAAACACTATGGGGAAGACAGAAGAACCCAGGTCCCTGTTGCCAAGGGGCTGGGCAGGCACACTATCCTAGAAGTACAAACAGGCTCAAGGCAGTAACCAAGTTCCCATATCACACACTTTCTGGTGTTAGACCTGAACCCGAGGCGTAGGCATCTGCATTCTTTTCATTATACCGATGGTTTGTGAACTTCCAAAATAAAATTGTACATAAAGTAACGTGCAGTATATAATCTGCCTGTAACTACTTGGGGTCATTTCTCATAGGTGACAGCAGAGTGAGAACGGGAAAGGCTCCACTCGGGACAGACGTGGTTCCATCCCTCAGCTCCGCCACTTCCTTTCTAGCTGTGTGACTTTGGGGAAGTTTCTTAATTTCCCCGAAGTTCAGTTTCCTCATCCATAAAATGGAGATAAAAATAGTACGTACGTCCCAGAGTTGTGAAGATTCCACGAGATAATGTGAGTGAAACATTTAGCCGGGCATCCAGTACTGGGAGCCGCCCACCCCTGCTAGCTAGCACTCCACGGCCCGGCAGATATAAAAACAGATCTGCTCTGATAATGGTTCTGGGGAGATTGTAGTGAAAAAACAAAACAAAACAAAAAAACACAGACGGAAGGCCTTGCCCTCGGAGTTTGCATCTAGTCTCCCGGGCTCCTGCCTCCCAGCCAGAATCCCACTTTCCTATAAGCAAACTCTCTTTCACAGGGCCCCAGAGATAGTGCCCCCCAGGAAAGTCACAGGCCGTACAGGCCTGCAGAAACCCGGCCGTGGAGGGAGGCAAGCCTTTACAGGGCAGCGCAAGGTGACTCTGAGCACGTATTTCCGTGACAGGTGCACACGGACGGCTGGCTCACTTTGTCCACCGAGGCAGAGAGTGCCGTGTGCAGCAGGTACGCTCCCTTCCCGCCATCACCTCAGCTGGCTAGTCTACTGCTCCATCTAAAAGACCCTGGGGCTGCACCTGGCTCACAGGGGTTCAGTAAGTGCTCGTCAGTTACACACAGTGAGTTGCAGTTTGGGTGCCCAGGACCAGTCAGTGGCACTTCGGGAGCCACCTCCCCAGCTCTCGGATACCTGCCAGGCTTCCAAAGCCTTTTCATTGCCCTCTTTGAGCAGAGCGCACCCCACCCAGGGCAGGCACACAGCGCAGGGAGCAGCCCCGCCCGGGGCGCTGTTTATCCACTGTCCGGAAGCCCCGGGCAGCTGGGCTGGGAGGCGGCGGCTGAGCGGAGACACCTGGTGCCGGGAGGGGGTGGTGGGCGGGCGCTCATTAGATGAGACAAAGGGAACTGAGGTTGTGGGGAGAGGCACACACCTCCCGCCAGGCGCAGTTTAAGTAAAGAGAGAGAGGGGCAGGAGAAGGGCCGCCAGAGAGCCAGCCAGAGTCCTGCGGTCCCTCCCCCAGCCTCGCCCTCCGTGACTTCTCCCAGACCAATCACCTGGCAGGGGCTGCCCTAGAGTAGCTGGAGGCCTGTGGCCAGCCAGAGGTGGGCGCCCAGCTGCCAACCTGACCTTCCAAGCCTGACTCCGTCCACACACCTGCCATCCCGGCCCCGTCAAACTCCAGCCCACCTACCTCAACCTGCCCACGTTTGTCTCGGGAGGGAGAAACCGAAGGCACCAGACCCACAGCCAGACAGACCCGTGGCCACCCCGAAAATTATCCCGCCAGAGTGCGTGAGGGGAGGAGACCAAGGCCGTCCTGCAGCCCCGATGCGCAGCCCGTGCCTGCCACCTGACCCACAGCAGTGGCCTCCGACGGGGTCACGTCCCCAGGGGACTCGCCTTGTCTCCCCCTCTACCCTCCGGGATCCCGCAGTCCTCTCCCCCGCCCCCCCACAGCCCCGCCCCCGTCCCTCACAGCCCCGCCCCCGTCCCTCGCGGCCCCGCCCCTCGTCGCGGCCCCGCCCCCGCCTACCATCCTTCCGGTAGAAGGCGATCTCCACTTTGCGCTCCTCCGCGCCCAGCAGGGCCTGCGCGATCTGCGCGGCCGCGCGGCGCTGCGTGCGCGGCCCGTGCAGGAAGTCGCAGGTGCAGGGCCGCTGCATCACCTCCGCCCGCGAGTAGCCGCACAGCTCGCAGAAGCCGTCGTTGCAGTAGATGACGGCGCAGTTCTCCACCCGAGCGTTGGCGATGATGAACTTGCGGCCTGGGGGGCGGGGATGAGCAGACACGTGAGCAGGGACCCCTGCCTCGCGGGCTCCCAGCCCTTTCCCCGCATTCTCTTGTCACACACAGCCACCCGCCCGGGGACTCCCCGCCCCAGGGAGCACAGCGAGGACGGGGGTCCCCAGCAGGGGGCGTCGCAGCTGTGCCCCCGGCACAGGTGCCTTGGCCGACCCAGCCAGGCGACTCGCCCCCCTCCCCCGCCCGTCCCACGGGCTGGCTGCGTGGCTTCCCCCGGGCAGCCTGCCAGCGGCCCCCCGCCCCCTCCGCGATCGGGGCCGAGGCCAGCCTGGGCGGGTGTCAGCAACGCGTGTGTCAGCAGCCGCGGCGGACAGATAAACACGGGGCCTGGAGAGGGAGCCTGAGAAGGGCCAGAGATGGCGGCCAGCCTTCCCTTTGCATCAGGTCCTCCGGCTTCTCTTCCTGACCCCTGCTCTCTAGACACGGGGCAGGGGGTGGGGGGGTGCCTAAGCACTCCTTACCCTGAGGGATCCTTAGGAAATCATTTCCCTGAGTATCTGAGGACCCAGCAGGTCAGTACTTCCCCGGACTTCCGCGCCCCTCCAAGGGCAGTCAGGGGCTGGAGAGTGGGCTCTCCAAAGGGGACGAGGGACGTACCACGTGAGCATCTGCGATGCTTTTTCTCATTTAATACTCCGACGACCCCATAAGGTACTCATCATTATCTTTGTTTCTTAGAGGAAGAAACTGAGGCTAGAAAGAAGTTCAGAGCCATGCCCACATCCTGCAGCCTGTAAAGGAGCTTTTGAAGCTAGGTCTGGCAGAAGAAATACACTGAGGGTCACAGGCTGAAACCCAAGGGCATAGGGAGCAAGAAAGGGGACCCGCAGCTCCAATCCCTGAAAATACAGGAACCAGGGATGGACCTGAGACAGTGGTCCACTTGTAAGAAGAAAGATCCAGGAAAGGGAACTGCCTGGCGGGAAGTGAGGCACCGTCAAGGAGAGGTGCCCCATAGACCCATTTCAGCTAGACGTGGCTCCCCCCAACACCTGCTCCAAGACCCAGGCTGGCAGGTGAGCCACAGACAGGCAGCAGACCCAGCTGGTGCCAGGGAAGATGATCTGGGATCAGAGCTTTTTTTAAAAACACAGAAGTTGCCGGCCACTTTGGCCTTTCATGCTGGGGCTTTGGGTGGCAGCTGGAACTCTGCCCTCTCCCCTTCCTGGGGACACAGCCCTCCGGCTGCAGCCCTCGGCAATCCCATGGGCAAGGGAGGCTGCTTTCCTAAGCCCTCCCTTACCCTGGCTCCAGGAAGTTACTTTTTGAAGTTGGGTCATCTTTAGGTCAGTTCACCAGGCCCCCAAAACTCCCGGGCAGCCAACAACCTCAGGAGTCAGGGTTCCCTGTCATGGAAAGACCCCTGTCTTGGCCTCCAACTCCCCCTGAGCCCAAGGCAGTTCAGACTACCAGCCACACACATCAGCTTTGGAGAAGAGAAATCAGCTCCCAGGCCCAGAGAGAGAAGAGTGAGTTTCTTCGAAGGCAGGCCCTACCCCCACCCCTTTACGGAGCTCCTGGAATACCAATAGAGAAGGGCCCCACACGGCTCCTTCAGCCACCCCCTCCTTTCCAGATGTGGAAACTGAGGTTCTGACAAGGAAGAGAGTCACTCAAGGTCACATGGCAGTCAGTGTCAGAGGTGGGGCCAGAAGCCGAGCCCCCAGATCCTAGCCCAGATTCTTTCTAGACCTAGCTCCTGGGCCTTCTGGAGCTGGTGAGAAGGACAGACCCCACTTGTGGCCCTCCACCACGGTCAGTCTCCTCCTCCCCCTCAGGATCACCTTGTTCCTCTGCTTCAGACAATGCTGCCCATCGAACTGATCCCTCCCTCCCCCCCACCACAGTTACAAGCACAAGCTGTGCTGTGCTCACAGGGTCATGGGCAAGGAATGTCACCTGCTCCCTGCTCCCAGGGCCCTTGGCAGTCACACCCACCACGGCACATGCAGCCTTGGAGACAGACGCACGCGTGCTGGGAGGATCAAACACCCACGCCAGAACATTCACCTAGCCTGGGACACTTCTGGAAGCCTCCCCTACCGGGCCAGCCTTAGGGGTGCCGTGGCCCCCATAAATGGCTCAGGACAGGAAAATCAGCAATATGGGGGCACTGCCTTGGGCCTGTTAGATCGTTGAAGCCTCGCTTCAGGCCATGACACACTCTCACCTGGGAGTCCACAGTTCGTAGCTCTGTCGAAGATTCCTCCCCACTGCCCATGCAGGACTGAACTCACGGGTAACACACACACACACACATCCCGAGAGCAGGTTAGGCGCTCACTCTAAGTTCTTGGCTCTCAGCCTCTCAAAAACATAGTCAAGACCGCTCAGGCACAGCACTTAGTGTCTCACGGTTGGGACCCTCTACCTTCTCCTGTCCCTGCCCCCACACAGCCCCATCCACACCCAGGCACTGGGAGTTAGGGATACCTGCACACTTGAGATGTCACACACACTCCGGATCCCAAAAGCCTGAGCTGAACCTCCCGCCCTGCAGCCCAATACAGTCCCCTTGGCCCCAAACCCACGGCCCCCGGCACCATGCCTTGCCCTCACGACCCCTGGCCCCGCGGCTTGAGGCCAACAGCCCCCACTGACTCGCACTAGCCCAATGCACACGGCCTCGGGCACGCCCCTCCATTCACACTCGGGAGAGCTCGGCCCGCCCCCAGCGCCCCCTCCCCGACGGCCCCCTCCCCCACTCACTCTGGCCCTCAAACTTGCGGATGATGGTGTCCAGGAAGGTGTTCTGCGGCGCGACATGGCCCCTCCGCACCGGCATCCTGAGCCCATGGGCGGGCCGGGCGGGCCCCCACCCACCCCGGCCCGGCCCGGCCCAACACAGGCTTCGGGTGGCCCGGCCCGGCCGTGATCCCCGCACCCCGCGGCCAAGCAGAGCACGGGCGGGGCCGGGACTGGGTTGCGGGCGCGGGGTCCCCGCTCGGCTCCCGGCTCCTGACCGCGGGCCGGGCCTGGAGCCGCCAGAGCTCGGGCCGCCCGGCCGCCCGCACACCTGTCTGCCGGCCCCCGCCGAGCCACCGGCCCCGCTCCGCCGCGTCCCCGCGCTGCGCTCCACCCGCCCGAGCGCCGGGCTCCCGGGTCCCGCCCGCCGCGCCGACAGCCGCTCCGGCGCCCGAGGCTCCGGCTGCGCCTGCGGCTCGGCCCGGCGGCGGAAGGGTTAACGCGGCGCGCGCCCCTCGGGCTCCGGCCCCCGCCCCCCCGCCCCCCCCCCCCCCCCCCGCGCCCCCCGCCCCCCCCCCCCCCCCCCCCCCCCCCACACCCCGCGCTCCCGCCCTTCCCATTGGCTGAGCAGCGCCAAGGGCTCCCCCACCCCAGCCCCTCGCTCAGCCCCGGAGCCCCCTGGACTCGCGCGCTCCACAGAGGGGGAAGGGGCCCCTAGGTAGGGGAACAGCGAGGACAGGTGCGACGACTGGCCTTGAGACAGCCAGGGAGGGGACTGGGGGTTCCACCCCCACCCCTGACTGGAAGGGCTGAGGAACCTGACTTGGGGTGTGCTGGTCCCTTAATACCCTGGTGGCCCACCACGCCAAGCCCCTCTGGGTACACACAACATGCGCTCAAAGTCTGATGTAGGTGACACGGGCCAGATCTGGGCCCTGGGAGGACAAGCCCAGGGTCAGGGGCGACCCGGAAGATGCGAAGGGCAAGAGAATCCCTAGACCCCGAGTGGGGCGCGATTTGAAATAAGGACGGGTGAGACCGGAGGGGCATGCACCTTGAGCAGGGGAGACCTCCCAACACACACACAAACACACGCACACACGCACACATACACACGCACAGCGCTCCCCGGGGTTATTCGGGGGCCCTCCTGCACAGAGAGGTAACATTCTGACACGAGTTGCGGCTTCCTAGCTGCGGGATCAAAGACAAGCCCCTGAGCTCGAGGTTCCAGCTTGGGGATCCCCTTGTGCTCCCTCCCTCTGCAGCGCGGGCCCGCGGTGCAGGCCCAATCCGCGGCGGGCTCGGGGCCCTGCGGCGCTGCGGCGGCCCAGCCCCTCGGAGAACCCTGGCCTAGCCGCAGGCCCCTCCCCCCCCGGCCAGCTGGCTCCCTCCAGCTGCAGCTCCCTTATTTAGGCAACGAGGCCTGAGGATGCTCAAGGGCAGGCAGGGTGTCTGCCCGCTGCCTGCCCACCGCCTGCCTGGGTCTAAGGGAGGGTCTCTGGGGCGCGGTGTCCGTGGCCTGAGCAGCCAGGCAGGGCCCTGCGAAGGCCAGGGCAGGGCGGGCAGAGTGTTGACAGCTGAGCGGGCTGGTGGGGAGGCGTGGGCAGCTGAGCGGCCAGACCAGCCGCGCGTCCCCTCCCGGACAGCCCAGATCTGAGACCCGGCGAGATGGATGGGGCCATGTGGGGGCCCCTGAGGGCTTGCAGCTGCCTCTGTCCTTGGAGCAAGGGGGTGGGTCCTGTCACCCGGGAGAGAACCATCATGGGATGTAGGGGGAGGGGAAGAACAAAGGGCAAAGAAGAAGCAGCGTCTGGAAGGAGAAAGGCCCAGAGGAAGAGGTCTTGGTGAGACCACCCTACCCAGACTCTCACCTTCCACCCAGGAGCAAAAAGATGCAAACACTGGGGCCAGACAGGGCCATTGGCCAGCAGATGACACCTCCTTTTTATTTGCTGGTGGGTGGGCAGTGACTCAGGGAGGCAGCCAGTGGGAGAGAAGGAGGTGGCTCCACTAGCTGATGCTAAAAAAGACCAGAGGCTCTTGCCTGTACAGTCATCCCCTCGGCCCTCTCCACCTCCCTCCAGCAGCTCCCTCACTCCAACATGCCCTGGGCCTTCCATAGCACAACTCCCCTTCCCTTGGGACGGGGCATCTGGGTCCTGCCCTGTGCCTCCCCACCTTGCGACCACTCCTGAATGCTGGGTTGCCTGCCCTAAGTCCAGGCTGATTCCGGTTTGAGTTGGGCGCCTTCTCCTCCAGGCTGGGGAATTGAGAGAGCCAAGAGGGGCCCGCAGCGAGGACAGGCACCAGGAGAGAGGACATGGATGGGGACGTGGATGGGGACGTGGATGGGGACGTGGATGGGGACGTGGATGGGGACGTGGATGGGG
>NC_081560.1:5750875-5771677 GCF_022355385.1 Mustela nigripes | reverse complement strand
GGCCATCGGCAGCATTCCCTTATTTCCAGACTAAGGCCAAAGGAAGGGAGCTGGTCATCTGGCCTGGCCAGCTGTCCACACTGTGGTACCATGTTCCCGGGACAGGCCTCTGCTCTCATCCCATGGGAGGATGAAGAAATCAGAGGGACCCTTGAGTCCCCAAAAGAGCAGAGACCAGACAGAGTAGCCCTCCTCCTGAGTATAGAGGCAGGTGAGAAGAGGCCTGTTCCATCAGGCTAAGGAGAGGCAAATGTCTCTTTCTCTCTCTCTCTTTCTCTCTCTCTCTTTCTCTCACACACACACACACACACACACTCAGAAGTCAAGCCGAATGCAAGTTTCTGACTTTCTGGAGGATGAGAAGAGGGTCTGAAGGCAGTCCCACTGAGCCACCCCACAGGCAAGGATAAGGATGTGCAAGAGAGGCTGTGACATGGGGCTGAGGTGTCTCTGAAGACATCCTTCTTGGGGCCACAGGTACCAGGCACCAAAAGGTAAAGGACAACAGAGAAGCTGACGGAAGCAGCCGTCCACCACCGCCCCCCACCGCACCATCTTCCCACCTCCATTACCCCCAGATCCAAGAGTGAGAGGGAAGTGCCCAACCTTAAAACCTAAAGCAACCAGAGTCCACCCACCCCACTTCAGCCCACAGAGCCATTTGCAAGGACGTTCCAGGCAAGAACTCTCCCCTCCCCCCAGCCTGTGACTGAGGCAAGGGAGAGGCTGTATTGACAGCAAGACAAGTAGGCTCCTCCCAGCTCCCAGAAACAGACAGTTTAGGGAGAAAAGTCTGCAGGGAAAACATCCTGCCCACCCCACTCTCTGCTCCTGCTCAGTGTGAGCGAGTCAAGCCAGAACATCCTGAAAGGAAATAAGAAATTGAGGCCTGTGCTTCTTAGTGGACCCCAAGGGACAGGTCAGGCAAGACACAGCCAAAATAGGGCCCAGGAGAGCAACTGACAATCACGAGGGACTGGGAAACAGTTCCAGTCAGATGGGCGCAGGAAAGACATCTTATGGTGGAATGGTTCCTCAGAACCCCCCAGGGAGGTAGAACAGAGTGCAGTCCCTTGCCACGCAAGGGGAAGCTCAGGCTGGCGGGCGGTGGGGGGGCTTACTTTTCTGTGCAACTGAGTCCTGAGAAGAGGGGTGTCTTCAGATATCAACTGGCGTTGGAGGAAAGTAAGATCAAAGTGGCAGCATATTGTGCCCCCAGAAGCGGGGACTCGGAGCTTGCCGAAAGGAAGGACGGGGGTGGGGTAGGGGGGTTAGCGGAGGGAGGGCTGCCCACCTCAGACCCCTCCCGGGGGCCAGAGCTCCCTCCAGTCACTGCCGTCTGCAGGCCCTGCCGCAATCCTGTCAACCCGCAGCCCATAGTCAAGGTCTCCTGGCAAACCTGCTACCCACTGTTGATGGGACTTCTTCCCCACCATGGTGATATCAGCAGCAGCAAGTAAGCGCTGGACGCTAGGACTCAGGAGACCTGACTTCTAATTCCGGTTCTCCTACTAGTCCCATCAACATATGTTTACCAGAGGCTTCCTGCTGCACTGGTCCCTGCGTGCCAAACCCCATGGTAGGTGGAGATAGAAGGGACAGGCCAGGCTCCCTCCTCCAGGGATTCCCAGTCTAACCAGGCTTGAGAAAGAAATGGTATAGTCTGTCTTAAGTGCTGTGGGGTTATTATAAGGAGGTGTCATTTACTTTCAACTGGAAGAGGCTGGAGGGCCTGCAAGAGGCGATTTCAGAGAAGTCCCTGAAGGCCGAGACGGGGCTTCATTAGGCTTCACTAGATGTGCTTCATTAGGGCAGAACCACGGCAAGTGGGAGGGGGACAACAATGGGCAAAGGCATCGAGACCAGAGAATGAAGATCAGGTCTGCGGACAAAACAGTTTGGTGTGGTACCACTGGAGTGATAGGC
This sequence comes from Mustela nigripes, assembly GCF_022355385.1. Lineage (NCBI taxonomy): Eukaryota > Metazoa > Chordata > Mammalia > Carnivora > Mustelidae > Mustela > Mustela nigripes. Next base: position 5,769,751 of record NC_081560.1, on the reverse strand, counting down.
AGAGCCATGAGCAGAGGACTGAGGGGTATGGATTTTATAGTCTGTGCACAGGGACAGTGGTGGCAGCTCAGACGTTAACTGTCCACGAACACAGAAATCATATTTGTCTTTGCATAAATTCTAGCATAGAGTCAGTAGCTAATAAAGGTCTCTTGCACGAATGAAATGTGCATAATAGTTTGGAGAAACTGAGGCCAAAATGAGGTATTTCAATTACTTATTGCTGCATAAGAGCCATCCCAAACTCCAGTGACTTAAATCGATGACAGTATTTATTTTGCCAAAGTCCCTGTCATTTGGGCAGGTTCAGCCAGGACCATTTGTGTCTGTGCCATGCATATCAGGACTGAAAAGCTCATTCGCTCACATCTGGTGATTGATACCAACTGTCACCTAGGACTGGGGCCAGAACAGCTACAAGTCTTTTCTTGTGGCTGGCCTCACTTCCTCCTAGCATGGTGGCTGGGTTGCTAGGCAAGTGTCCCAAGAGAGGTCCAGGCAATAGCTGTACCACCTTTACTAACATAGCCTCAAAAGTCACATAAAATAACGTCTGCCATAATCATGGCCCATCAGATGCAAAGAGAGGGACAAAGACCGCCCCCCCCCCCCACTTCTCAATGACAAAAGACAGACAAGTCTGGCGGTATCTGCTGGCATGGCCATCTTGGAAAGTTCCAGTCTGCTACAGCGAGGTATGCAGTAGTCCAGAAGAGGGAAGTCAAAGACTTGAACCAGGTCAAAAAAAAAAAAAAAAAAAAAAAGACTTGAACCAGGTCAGAGGTGATGGAAAGGGGCCTGTTTGTTGTGTAACTTTAGGAGGATCACTAAATCTCACTTTCCTTACCTGTAAAATGAGGAGACCAAACAAGCTGATCTCTGAGATCCCTTCCAGCCCCAACAGTGAGTGATTCCCTTAATTCTACACAACCACATTCTGTGCCCACTCATTTCCCCTCAGTGCCCATCTCCACCTCCCTCTCCAACTCCTGCCTCTGCCGTCTGATCCAGGTGACCTTGAGGCCAACGATTACTCACAGACAGAACCCTGGTCCATCCTGCGTATTTATTGCAGATCAAAAATAAGGGGAGTGGGGGACCCATAAGTGTAGGTGAGAACACGCTCTGACCCATCAGTCTCCCACTGCAGCCTGCTGTGTGCTCATCACCATAGGGTCTCCTGAAAACAGACAGACATACGGTACAGACTCCACCTGCAAGGAGTTCATCATTTAACTCGAGAGAACTAATGAGCATGAATGTCATGAAAACAATCTGATGTGACACTGTGCTGCTGGTAATAGGTACAGGGGAGTTCAGAGGAGGGAGGGTTCTAAGTGGGTTAGGGCAGCCTGGAGGACTTCCTGGGAAGGTTGGGTCCTCCTGGACAGGCAGGGTTTTCTTGGACACAGAAGAAAGGAGTGAACATTTTCATTAAGTAAAAACCCAACAGGAGTCAGATGTAAAGTCCTCCCACCAATCTATTTACCCCCAAACAACAAAGAAGGGAGGTCAGTTTAAAGTTCTTCTGCCTGAGAACCTAACATCCATGTGTCCCTGAGTTAAGGATGCAGCTCAGCCTCCCCAGACACCAGCAGGGGCTTGGTTGAGGCTCCAGAACTTAGCAAGTTGTAGAAGTTCGAGAATTACGATATACGAAGCACTGATGGGGAGAAAGAACCTGATTATAAAGGGAGGACTAGGGAAGTTGTCTAGGGGCTGAATTTGCAGGTGTTCCTTTAAAATAATTATTTACTAAGCACCTACTATGAACCTAACATTGTTCTAGGATTTGGTTGTTGCTGTTGTTGTTTTTAACTAAGGCCCTCAGAGTTTGCAGAAACAGTGCACTGTTTGACATAGACTGAGGGGTTATTTCTGGGCGTTCTGAAGAACTAAAAAATATTAAGGAGCAAATTATACTTTGGTGCCACCCTGCCAGGGAAGCTGGCCTGGCAGGAGATCCCCAGCTGTCAGGTCCAGCAGGGCGGGAGTCCTGTCTCTGTCCAAGGTGCTGAAATCCTTCCATGCCAGGCTCGGCAGGAAACCAGGGAGGGCAGCTCAGGTGAGCGAGAGAGAGGCCCTTCTCCCGACGCGGTGAGTTATACAGCAACCCCAAGCCATGAAAATGCATCTGTAACTGGACAGCATATGGTGAAGGAAAAGCTGGATTTGCCAATTGGTGCTACGAAGCCTCAGGTCGCACTTCTATATGCCCAAAAAGTGCTTTCCTCCCTTACCCCCACACAAGTCACCAAGGGAAAGATATGAATCCTCCCCTGAACTTTACATTTGAAGTTCCTTGGCTTTTCCTTGGGGGTTTGTGTTGCTTTATGAAATATTAGAGCCAGAAGGGAACACTTTCATATTTTAGAAGAGAAAACAGATTCAGAGCAGTGCAGATCCTTCCTCAAGTTTGTGCCAGAGGCTGGAAACAGAGCTGCACAAGAAGCAGCTCTCCTGGTTCTTAGTTAAGTGATTTCCCACCCCACATACCAGGCCAGGTCAGGGATTGATATACCACATGTAATAAGAGCTGAAAGAAATCAGGAATTGGGGGTACCTGGGTGGTTCAGTGGGTTAAGCATCTGCCTTCAGCTCAGGTCACAATCTCAGGGTCCTAGATTAAGCCCCACCTCAGGCTCCCTGCTCAGAGCCTGCTTCCCCCTCTTGCTCTGCCTCTCCCCTATGCTTGTTCTCTCTCAAATAAATAAATAAAATCTTTAAAAAAAAAGAAATCAGATTTCAAGGTGTGTGTGAGAGAGAGAGAGAGAAAGAGAAGATATAAGACCCAAAGAATTCAAGATACAGAGGTGGCTATGTCAACTCTCCAGAGCTATTCTCCGTTCATTCTACTAAACTCATCAGGCAGAATCCAGAGCCTCCCCCAGCTTTGGGAGGAGGATGAGCATGGGAATGCTAATTTCACACTAGCTTCACATCCTGAAAGGTAGTTGTCCCACCCCATGAATCATCAACCAGCATGAAGGTTGGACCTGAAAAGAGACCTCAGGTCTAACAAGGTCTTCCACTTCATCATCTTCTCAGTCTACCCACAAATGATTATCTGTCACTCTTTATGTGTCCCATGCTGTGAGAGAGCCCTGAATAAATACAGGGCATACAATCCAGCCTCTGGACCTTGAAAAGTTTGTACTTAGTCAAGAAGAAAAAATGCGCACATGTGTATAGATAATCTGTTGCAGGGGCTAATTACAAGAGATGCCACATGGTCCCAGATCCCAAGTGGCAAGAAGTGGTGCAAACCATAAATGCTTTGACTTCGGAGTAGAAGAGACTGTTTTAAGGCTAGAAGGGGAAGGGAAAAAAGCTTTACAAAGCAGGGTTTGGGGAAAATTTGGCTGAGTGGTCAGGACACCTCATCTCTGTCCCGCTGGATAAGAGCAGTCCAGGGTGGGGCCTTCTTGTAGGAAGATAGAGCTGGTGAGGGTGTGAAGGTGATAGTGGAAGCCGATTATGCGCAGGAGCCCGAATGTCCAAGAAGAGGGGTATCGATTTTTCTTCCCTAAAAAAGAAAGAGCTTGGATGCTCCCTCTTCTGGATGCACGAGGCAAAACAGCATCTAAATCAGACCTCCAAGCACTGAGGTTGGCCATTTCTCACAGCAGCCCAGGCTGGCATTTAGGAAGCCAGAGAACAGAATGGGAACCCCAAGAAAGGCCCGCATCATCACCAACAGCAAATATACCAGGAACATCTGGTTTTCCAGAGTCAAGGGGCTTATAATCCAATTGGGAGGGCAGGAAGACAACACAGTGGCTAAAGTTCTACCGGGGTTTGGGATCAGGGTCTCTGTATTTCACAAATCAATCTATAGGATCTGTAGGCTTCTCCTCTCACCCTGGGTTAAAGAAAGGGCCTAGTCCCTCCCAAGGGAACCTGAGAGGCAGGCAGAAGGGGTTCTGCCCAACCAGTCCTCATGATGGTTGCTATGGAATTTCCAGGCTGGGCACACTTGATGCTCCAAGTCCCAGTTCCCAAGAGACCCAGCACCACAGCAACCACACCAGGAAACTGGGACAGACTGAAGGACTGGAGGAGAGAAGAGGGGAGGGAGGTAGGAGGGGGCAAGGGAAGAGGCCTGTCAGACTGATCCCTGACAACTGTGGCCTCCTATGAGGAGCCCCCAGAGCCTAAGTTGGGGGTCCCCATGATCATCATTTGGGAGACCTCAGCTTGATCCTAAAATCTCCCCATTTTCACTCTGGATCCCAGGAGCAAAGGGCAATTTCAAGTCCCCACGAATGTGAAAACATTCGTATCCATCCTGACGTGCTTAGTCCAAATTAGTTTTGAAGGGACAGGAACCAGAAGAGGAGTCAGGTCCAGGAGGGGCACAAGTACACATCTGTATTCACTCATACACACACACATACACACATACACACACATGCTCCTACTTACAAACACACACACACACACACACACACAGGCATGGGCACAACATCTGCTCAGGACTCTGGCTTAGCAGAAAGAGTCTAAACCTCCAGGAGAATCAAGGCCTTCAGATACCCAGGTCTCCCTCAGGAAGTCAGTGCCAACTCCCCAGGAGCACCAAAGGCTGACAGTCTCTGGTCACTCAGGGCAAGGTCTCAGGATTCTCAGAGGTCTCTCTGCCCACTGATTTTCCTACCAGTCTGAAAGCCAGGAGACAGCACAATATTCAGAAAAGAGTCAGTGTGCCCTCGGGAGCACACCTGGGGACCAGGGCGACAGGTGCAGGCTCCAGAGGGAGCCCCCTGCACTCCTTCCCACGACTCCCCAGCAGCCCCTGACAATCACCCCTCCAGCTGCGGGGAGCAGGGCTCCCTGTGCCTTCGATTAACCCTCCCTGGTGTGGTCTGTGCCAAAGCAGGGAGCTTTCCCAAGAGAAGATACCTGTTCTCCTGGAGTGGGCGGGTCAGAGCCATCATCAGGACCTTCAGGCTTATGCACATGAACCACTACAGGGCCCTAGGGGATTAATGTGGACCCCACCCCAGCTGGGCCCAGAGGCAAGTGCCACGGAGCCCTTGCTCATTCTGGGTATCATCCTCTAGGGATCCCTGAGCCAGGCCTTGGCTCCAACCTCTTCTCTTCAGCTCTCTGCTGCCCCCATGTGGCTTCCTCAAGAAGGGTCGCGCCTGCCTGGCGGCTCCCTAGTGCCAGCCCAGGAGCCCCTTTTAGACTGACAACATCTCCCACCGGCTGAGTCCTAAACACCCCAGGCCCTGCCCAAAGCCTTTCCCAAAATATCCAGCTCCCACCTTGCAATCGGGAAGATGAGCAAACCTCTGTGCTTCCAACCCGTCCTCTCAGCACAGCGTGAATTACATCAGACAGAGGCTCCTAAACCAAAGGAGGGCTGCTCCCCTCGCTCCATGGCTTCCCCCCCTTCCCTTGCCTCCTTTCCCCTCAGCTCCCCACCCAGGCCTTGCCAGCAGGCAGGAAGGAAGCTGCTCATAGTGGGGAGGGTGGGGCACTTCCAACTCACACTGAACAACTCCGGGTTGGGCTATAAAGAGTCAGGGCCTTCCGCTCCCGTCCCCCGCCACCCTCCACAGCCCCCACAGCCCCCGCACCCCCCTTCAAGGCCAGAGCCTTCCCTCCCCCAAGGTCAGGGCATCCCATGTGAAGCACTGCCCAGGCTCTGCTCTGGAGGGAAGACAGGAACAAGATTTGCTTCCTTCTAAAGGAGGAGACGTGGGCCTGGCTGCTTACCCACAGAAGAGTCTGTCGCCTGCACGGACCGGGGTAGATGGGGCTGGGGTCTGGACCCCAGAGAGACCCCATGGTCTCTCCCCATGGCAGAGAACACGGCCACTGCCGGAGACCGAGGGGCTGGGCTCCCAAACAGATTCACTCCAAGGAGACCTTCCGGCTTAAAATCCCTCAGTTCAAAACTGAAATTGCTTTTCTCTCAGTGGAACTTCAGGTCTGCGGGGCTTGAAAATTTTGTCTTTTCAGAAGTTAGTCTTCAAAGTGCGGTGGCTAAGAAGAGCCATGAGCCTCTGACTGCATCAGGCTGGATGCCCCAGTAGGGATGACTGACAAACAGCAAGGTAGAGAGAGACAAGACTGGGCAGGGCCCTGGGGAGGAAAGAGAAAGGCCCCATCTCCCCACCTGGAAGATTCAGGAAGGCCAGAGTCCCTCGATGGAAGTTAGGACACCCAGGCCAATGCTGGCCGAAGTCCCAGGAAAAGTAGGAGAAGAAAACCTTCCCAGACAAAGCCTTTCTCTGTCTCTCTTTTGACTCTCCCCTCTTCCTAATTCTCGCCTAGATCAACCCCAGTAGAACCACCAGTGCCACTGCATTGAACTGTCCCCGATCTCCTGTGGCCAGAAAATGCCCCATCTTAGATGTCTCACCCTTCACCAGACTGACCCTCTCCTTCTCTGCTCACCCAAACCTGTCCAGCCTCTCAGCCGACTCCTTTCTCAGGGGGCCCTCTCCACTGCCTCCAGAACACAGCTTCCCGTCCCGAGGGGCTGCATGTATTTACAGCTGAACAAGTTCATAGCGAGCCTACCAGGTGCTTCGTACTCGGGCCCAGCAGGATCCCAGATAAGAAGAACCTGGTCTGAGCCTCCCGGAGCACACACACTCATTTGGGAGATAAACCCAAGACACAGAGCAAGCTGCGCACGAGCCAGTCGTGGGAGGAACCCGAGCAGGAGATATTGCCAGGGGCCTGGTGGCCGGGAGACGGAGTGGCCTGGGGAGCGCAGAGAGGTTCTCCCCAAGGAAACCGGCTGGAGCTGTGTGCTGGTCAGATCCTCCAGGAAGCACACCAAGAAGAAGCTAGAAGCGTAAGAGAGGAACTGCAGATGGTGTCTGTGAAAGATAACGGGGAGGAGGGGGAAGTGTCCAGAACAGGAGGCAGGACCGACATCTCTGGAAGGAGAGAAGGAAGAAGAAAGAGGCTCAGACCACAGTGAGCGCCGAGAAGCTCTCTGCCAGGCTGCCAGGAGAACCAGCCACAGAGAAGTGCCCACCAGGCTGAAATGGCGAGCCCACGGACCTCCCACTGCTCAGAGACTAAAGCTTCCAGGGCAGCACGTGGCCTTAAACCCCAGGCACGTTCTGAAGGCAGGCAGTTCCTGTGGCAGGTTCTCTCTGGAAGGAAGACCTGGGAAGGTTGCCTATGAGGAAGAGGAAGAGAGAGTCTCTTCAGTCAGAGGGCAAAGAGTGAGGTCAAGGGACAGCACAGGCAAGGGCCTGAGAACCGTCTGGGGATCCTTGAGGAAGCCCCTTTGTCCAGAAGAGAAGGTGTGTGCAGCACACTTGGGGAGCTGTGGGCGGGGCCTGGGTGGTGCCGGGCCTTGGCCTGGGGTCAGCGGTTTCAGAGAGGGCCAGGGCAAGAGGGAAGCCCTGCTTTTGAGATGATTCTGGGGGCAGCATGAAGCACAGACAGGAGGGAAGGCCCCAAGGTCAGGAGACCACAGGGAGCGGCTTTGGGGTGAGTGCTCACCAGGACCCAGCATCTGAGGCTTGTTGTCACCTGTCCCTGAGGAGCGCAGCCACTGCCCCATTTCCTGGAGTGTAGGGAAAGGAGTCCTTCCCCGTCATGTGCATTTTAGATAGCGGCTGAATGGGAACCAGATACGGGGTCTGGTGAAAATGTCTGAGAGGTAGGGGCCTGGATCCACCCCTGCATTGCTGGGAAAGAGGGTGGTGAGACGGGGGCCCAAGGGGCAGGTCCAGACCGAGCACGGGCCTTGTGCTTCTGCCTCCCGCTCATCCCTTTGTGAGAGAGGAGAAGCCAATCTCTCCAGGTGTCCAGGAGCTCAGGCTTCTTCATGTTTCCAGGGTCCCCTCGCCCTCCTCCCTCCAAACTGGCAGACTCTACCTTCTTGGTGTGACCCCAGAGCTCGCAGCACAGCCTGTTCCTTCCGGCTGATCCGCCTGCCCGGCCCCCACCCAGGCCCACCCCAATCTTACCCTCCACTACTTTTCAAAGGAGTCCTGCCAACACAAATCTACGTGTTTGTTTGCTCGCCTGTCTGCCTCTCCCAGTCTCTGCCTATTCCAGTCTCTCAACTTCCGTTTCTTTCCCGTAGTTTCTCTGAGTCTCTTAGTCCCTGTGATCTCAAATCCATGAGGCTCAGACCCCTGCAGACCCCAATGCCCCAGCTCGTGGCCTTTCTCCAGCGCCCCCGCTCCGCCGATGGCTTAGAACTACAAACCCCAGTTTGCACAACTGCCAGGAACAGTGCTGGTGGGCACCATCTGCACTCTGGGAATTGTAGTTTCCCCAGCCCGGTGCTCTTGCTAGGGCTCCCAGATCTTCTCAGTGGGCAGTCCCTGCTCAGCGCTGACTGCTGGTCTATCTGCTGACCCACCACCCCCAGGGAAGCGTGCGTCACTGGATGACAGGGTGGGGGTGGAGGCCCTAGATGGCAGCTTCCTGCTCTTTTGTGTCCCCCACTTGAGTCATGGGGGGCGGGGGTTCCAGGAAATTGGGGCTGGGAGGGGAAGGGATACCCTAATGCCAGAGTCAAGGACAAAGGGTCACTGCATCCTTGCTGAACTGTGTCCCCCAAGAGCTCCATGGCACTCCAAGGCGGGGGTCCAGGAGCACTTAGATGTAGACAGGACAGGGAAGGAGAGCACCTGCAATGACTGCAGAGGTCCCTGTGGTCACTAAGAGTCTGGGAACCATCCCCTGCTGCTGAGCCAGAGCTCACCCCCCGCCCAACCGCTCAGAGCAAGGCCAGCAAGGGCAAGATGAAAGTCCTCCGCTCTGGCCAGATGACACAAGAGGACCTCTCTGACCCTCTGATTGTCCACCCTGCCAACTCCACCCCTACCCCCTATCCTCACCCGCACCCCCTCAAATACACCCCTGCTCCTGCACCCCAGCCCTAAGGCTCCAAGAACACCTGGCTTCCCACTTATCAGTCCTAGTCCTCTGAGCGGAACCCAGGCGTCCGGCCCCCCACCCTCTGGGTGGGCAGAGAGCCGAGGCTTTAGAGCCTCCCAGCCTGCCTTGTTCCTGTCCCATTGTGTGTGGGGCAGGGGCGGGGCAAGGGCCAGCAGCGGAGAACCCCCTCCCACTGCCCCCTCCCCTTCCTAAGGAAAAGGCCTGGGCTCTGCTGGGAGGGCCAGAGCTGAGGCAAGGCTGAGCATGGGCAACTTGAAGAGTGTGGGCCAGGAGCCCGGGCCCCCCTGTGGCCTGGGGCTGGGCCTGGGCCTGGGGCTGTGCGGCAAGCAGGGTCCGGCCTCCCCCACCTCCTCTGAGCCCAGCAGGGCACCCGCGCCCACGCCCGCGCCCCCACCCGCACCAGACCGCAGGTAAAGGACCTGGTGGTTAGAAGCAGAGGGCAGGAGGGAGGGTGTCCGGCCCCGGAGCCCCGGGCTGGAAAGGGCTGGAGCCGGTGGCCCAGCCAAGAGGGCTGGGTCACCCACTCAAGAGGGCTACCAGTACCGACAGAACAGGACAAGCAAGGAGGCTCAGTAAGAGACCAGCATCAGGGCCAGCAGGCAGCAAGTGAAAGCAGGAGGTAAAGGGAGTCGGTTGAACGGGGCTGAATGCCGCTCTGTGGCCAAGAGCTGTTTGACTTTCAACAAGTCGCTTAACCTCTCTGAGCCTTCGTGTATATACAGTAAGGACATGGCAGTGATACTCCATGGGACTGCTGTAAGCTGCTAGCTCACGGCGAGCCTTCAACAAATACTGACGATTATCTAACAGAAGAAAAGGGGCTGGGGAGGATAGTCACAGGAGGGTGAGAAGACCTGCCCCAGACGGGGAGAGCGCTGACCCCGAGACTCGGGCCCTTGGGTGGGAGGCCAAAAAGACAGGCAGGCCCCACCTCCTGGTGCCCATCAAGCCCCAAACTTACCTGGCATCCTCAGCCCTCAAAAGAGAGAAAGGGCAGCCGGAGGCCAGGTGGGGTGCCCAGCCGGGCGGGGAGGCAGGGGGCCGGAGGCAGCTCCGCGGGGAAGGCTTTGCACAGGCGCCCCCGAGGCCCGAGGCCCTCCCTTCCTCCCCACAGCAGGCCTCAGCCTCTGGGAGGAAGTGATAAGGTCCTGAGGCTTCCCTTCACACGACGCTTACCGCTTCGTCCGGAGCAGTGCGCGTCGGGAGGGAAATCTGGGCTGAGGAATCCCTGCGGGGGCTTCCCTCAGTGCGGCCACGGGCTCCGTCCCCCTCATGGCAGGGCTCGTCACAACTCCGGGGCTGGGACACCCTGTGTCCAGCAGAGGAGAGGTGAGCCCTGAACAGGGATGAGGACCCCTCCTTAGGTCCGGAGCTCAGGAGCTCACCGCTGCTGCCCTGGGCAGCTCAGGCTCTGGCGACACAAGGGACAGGCAGGCCCAGGTTTTGAAGGACCAGTTCTGCCCAGGGGGCCTCTGGCAAGCTTCCTACCTTTTCTGACCTCGGGCCCCTCGTCTGTAAATGAGGGCACCAATATTGTCTACCCCCAACGTGGCGGTGAGGGCTGACGGAGGACGCGTAAGGAAGCGGGAGGCAGGAGGCAGGCGAGCAATAAGTCCCTAGGGTGACTGATGTGGCCAGAGGAGCCTCTGGGGGCGCATCCAGAAGGAAACACACTCCTCTCCCGTGACCCCTCCCCTGGTCCCAGCAGCCCCCCACTCACCCGGCCCCCGGACGGGCCCAAGTTCCCTCGAGTGAAGAACTGGGAGGTGGGGAGCATCACCTACGATACCCTGAGTGCCCAGTCACAGCAGGTAAGCCTGGGAGCCCCCCCAAATGCCATTTCAGGGTCGGCTAAGGCCAGTCCCCCGCCTGAATTCAAAGAGACCCTGGGAAGAGCCAGAAGAACTAAGGGACACACAGGGGACCCTGATGACTCCTAGCCTCCAGCCCTTGTCCCAAGTCCTGCCGCAGCCCAGCCCTACCTCACCCCAATCTCCAGTCCCAGCCCCAAACCCGCACCTGCCCAGACCCACCTCCCCTCTGAGCCCCTACCCTGCCTCTGCACCCTGACCTGCACCCGACCTCGCTCCGTGCTCCCTGCTCTCTCTGCCTCTGCCCTCCACCCTACCCCAGGATGGGCCCTGCACCCCCCGACGCTGCCTGGGCTCGCTGGTGTTCCCGCGGAAACTGCAGAGTCGGCCATCTCAGGACCCCCAACCCACGGAGCAGCTGCTGAGTCAGGCCAGGGACTTTATCAACCAGTACTACAGCTCCATCAAGAGGTGAGGCCACGCCTGGACGCCCTCAGAACACCCTTGTCCACTGACCTGGGGCCCTGTGCCTAGCTCTCGAGAGGAAGTTCACCTTCCCCAGGACCCACTGCCTTCCCCCACCCCGACACCAGCACCCACCAGCTCCCCACCAGCAGCCACACAGAGCTTGGCGAAGCTCTCCCCTCCATGTGACCTTCTTCTGCTCCCCTCTTGGCAACAGGAGCGGCTCCCAGGCCCATGAGCAGAGGCTTCAGGAGGTGGAAGCCGAGGTGGCAGCCACGGGCACCTACCAGCTCCGGGAGAGTGAGCTGGTGTTCGGGGCCAAGCAGGCCTGGCGCAACGCACCCCGCTGCGTGGGCCGGATCCAGTGGGGGAAGCTGCAGGTGGGGCTGGCCAGCAAGCACCTAGGATAGGGACTGGGGAAGAGAAAAAAGGAAAGGAGCAGTAAGGGCAACTCCTGAGGCTTCCCTGGGGAGTCCCAAGCAGTGGGGAGATCCACGCCCATTCTACTAGAGACCAGTACCTCTCAGGCGCCCTCAGTCCACCTGCTAATGCCTGGTTGTTAAGCCCCATAGCCATGCTGTGGCTGGCTGTGGAGAGAAACAGCCAAACACACTGAGGCAGTGAGGAAGGCTGGGCAGTAATCCGGGGGTGGGTATTGTCTGAGCAACAGAAACATTCTTCTGGAAGGGCCCCTCGCTGCTTCTTCCCTGTGGGTCTCACTTGTCCAGCCCAGTCCTCCAGCACCTTGGCCTCCTGCCCTCCGTCGCATTCCCACCACTGCACCGGCCTAAGAACCAGGAGAAGCAAGCTGACCACAGGGGAACTCACTCCATGCCCTTGGCCTCCTTAGCAGTAACTGGCCATCAAAGAATTTGGAATAAAGCCACATGCTCGGGAAATCCCAAAGGAGTCTCCCATAAGAGAACGACCCTGTCTGACCCTTGCATCCCCTTGAAGTTGTTCAAAGCTCTAGCTCAACCTTGAACCCATCAGAGCTTCCATACTGGATCCCACTCACGGCTACATCCCTCCCTTGGCACCAGGCCAGCCACTGCCAACCCCTTGCTTCTGTCACTAACACAAGTAGGTAAGGGACTCCCGGCTTCCTGCTGTCAGCCCCACTCAGCCAGTCAAGGGGGCTTCTCCCAACATCAGAACATCAGGATGGACAGAGTCCCCGGACAGCCCCCTCACGCGGCCGAGCACTGTGCCATCAGCAGCATGCTCGAGGAGAGTCTGCTGACTGGCTGGGGTCACCTCCTCTGCTTGAGCTCGTGGTTAATGGGGGACTCACCACCCACACCCCCAGATGGCCTCCCTGTCACTTGGTGCCCTTCCCCAACCATCAGTTTGGCAGAGACTAGGTCTCTCTTCCGTATCGGGTACTGAGGCAGCTTCTGCAGGAGTGGGGAGAGGTCCCAGCCAGGAGAGAAGGAGCAGACCAAGCTACATTGGGTGTGTGGGGTGCAGGGCAGGAAAGAGTGGGTCATGATAGGTGCAGATGGTCAGGGAGGCAGGCTTCCCGGAGGAGAAAGAACCATGACAAGTGGCGCCGGCAGCCTTTGGAGGCTGCAGACTAGTTAGCTCCTCCCTCCCCTGCCTCCTTACCTACTCCTAGAGCTGAGACTCAGGAGCCCCGTCCTTCTCCCCTCCCCGTCTCCCCCGCCCGGCTGGCTCAGGTGTTTGATGCCCGGGACTGCAGCTCAGCCCAGGAGATGTTCACCTACATCTGCAACCACATCAAGTATGCCACCAACCGGGGCAACCTCCGGTGAGTGCGCCCTACACTGGGCCAGATGCCACCCCTCCCTTGGCGGCCGTGAAGGTAGGGCTCTGACAGCTGTCATTCCCGTGTGTCAGCTCAGCCATCACAGTGTTCCCCCAGCGCGCCCCAGGCCGGGGAGACTTCCGAATCTGGAACAGCCAGCTGGTACGCTATGCGGGCTACAGGCAGCAGGATGGCTCAGTGCGGGGGGACCCAGCCAACGTGGAGATCACCGAGGTGGGCACAGAGACGCGGAGCAGGGGGAGGCCGGCCAATGAGGGCTCTGGCAGAGGCGCAGGGCTCCAGCCAGAGAGCAGCCAGTGGAGCAGGGAGGGGGTACCCAGAGATGAAGGAGGGAGATGCCAGTGAAGGGGGTCCCGGAGGAGGGCAGGAGGTGGGGCTCTCAGACCCACCTCTGGCCCTGCTCCCTGCAGCTCTGCATCCAGCATGGCTGGACCCCAGGAAACGGCCGCTTTGACGTGCTGCCACTCCTGCTCCAGGCCCCGGATGAGCCCCCAGAGCTCTTTGCTCTGCCCCCCGAGCTGGTCCTCGAGGTGCCCCTGGAGCACCCCACGTGAGCATGAGGGAGACTGGGTGAGATGGAGGACGGGCGGCCTGGGTGTGGCCAGGCCGGCCAGGCCCCGCAGGCAGCCTGATCCCCCCCGAAACCCCTCAGGCTGGAGTGGTTTGCAGCCCTGGGCCTGCGCTGGTACGCCCTCCCGGCGGTGAGTAACATGCTGCTGGAGATCGGGGGCCTGGAGTTCCCCGCGGCCCCTTTCAGCGGCTGGTACATGAGCACGGAGATCGGCGCGCGGAACCTGTGTGACCCTCACCGATATAACATCCTGGAGGTGAGGACGCGCAGGCCGGGAAGGGGAGGCGTCCCGCTCTGGGCTGGGACCAAATAGGTCCCCACACTGTCAGCCACTGGGAGAACCTGAGCGGGGTCCAGGCTGCCTCCCACACTAGAATTTTGGAGCGCCCCAGAACCGCAAATCGGGGGCAAAGGGGTGTACGTGCATTGGTACAAACAGACTGTTATTTTTCTGGGATCTATAACTCTAGAGCTTTCCTCAGATTCTCAAGGCAGATCTTACAAAACAATGTCATTTTAGAGACAAGAAGTTAAGATCCAGGGCCGAGAAGTAACGGGCCCAGAGTCCATCTCTGCTCAGGGGTGCCTGGCAGGCAAGAGCCTGAGCTGGCTCCAAACTAAGCAGTCAGGCCTCTCTCGATGGCCCCCTACCCACCCGCACTCCTTCTACTCATGAGTTCCAGACACTCCGTCCACTCCCCCCAACCCTGTCCCTACCAATGCCAAGTGCCCCCGCCTCCAGGATGTGGCAGTCTGCATGGACTTGGACACCAGGACAACCTCATCCCTGTGGAAAGACAAGGCAGCAGTGGAAATCAATTTGGCCGTGCTGCACAGTTACCAGGTATACAGGCCCAGACTGGCCAGGACGGGAGGGGCTGCTGCAGGGAGAGAGGGAGGCACTTAGAGACCGGGGTTGGGGGTGGGGAGGCAGGAGCTGGAGGTAGCTGGAAGGAGTACCATGGTCCAGGGGGCACCCCCGGGCCCACACTTCCAGGGACACGGTGCCTAGACTTCCAGGTGCCAAAGTATGGGGGTAGTGTGTGCTCGGAGCCCTGTTGTGTGGGGCATGCTTGTAATGCAGGCCCTGGGGCAGGGTGGGTATTGTGATGTGTGGGACCCCTGGATTCTGGAAACCCCAGCGGCAGGACTGAAGGCCCGTTGAGCATTGTCATTTGAACAAACTCACACCGGCTGAGAACCAGGCCAGAGTTTAGGATGTTCTGGTCCAGGGGCCGGACAGACAGTCATGGGATACCAGAGCAGCCGCTGAGTTTTAGGCATGTCACGTGGGCTGCAGCCAGGGATGACGGCATGGTGGGGGGACACAGCCTGTGTCAGATGTGGGGGGACCTAGGGTGCCGTCTAAGCCCCTGCCTCCCCAATCCCAGCTGGCCAAAGTGACCATTGTGGACCACCACGCTGCCACCGCCTCCTTCATGAAGCACCTGGAGAACGAGCAGAAGGCTAGGGGGGGCTGCCCTGCCGATTGGGCCTGGATCGTGCCCCCCATCTCTGGCAGCCTCACCCCTGTCTTCCATCAGGAGATGGTCAACTACGTCCTGTCCCCTGCCTTCCGCTATCAGGTGCCCACCCCGCTGGCTCTCGCCCACTGTGGCCAGCTCTAACGAAGTAGCCCCCAGGGGCCTCCAAATGTTTTACTTATCTCTTCCTCCACTCCCCCCGTCGCTCCCCTGCAGCCAGACCCATGGAAGGGGAGTGGATCCAAGGGTACCGGCATCACCAGGAAGAAGACCTTTAAGGAAGTGGCCAAGTAGGTGCCCTAGGAGCGCCACCCCTCCCCCACACCCAGGGGACCAGCTGTAGCAGTGGGAAGGCCCCCACCCCGCACACAGCCACTACTCAGGGCCCCAAGACCTTGCTTGGCCATGCACCTGAGGCAGCCCTGGCTCAGTGTGCCTGGGACCACCCTGACCCTGCCCTCGCCCGCAGTGCAGTGAAGATCTCAGCCTCACTCATGGGCACTGTGATGGCAAAGCGAGTGAAGGCGACCATCCTGTATGGCTCCGAGACCGGCCGGGCCCAGAGCTACGCACAGCAGCTGGGGAGACTCTTCCGGAAGGCTTTCGACCCCCGGGTAGGGCTAAGCCCAGAGGAGTGGGGATCAGGGAAGGGGGAAGGGGCCCATCCATATCTTCAGATATGCCCTGGAGGACAGAAGAGGGTCACAAGTCAGAGCCCAGGGGGAAGCCCAGGATCCAGATGGATTCAGGCATTGAGTCCAGGCCTGGGTGAGGGTCTGAACTGTGCCCTGCCAGGACAGCAGATGCCAAGTCCCTGGGACATCGGTCTTCCCCTCATCCACAGGTCTTGTGCATGGATGAGTATGATGTGGTGTCCCTTGAGCATGAGACGCTGGTGTTGGTGGTGACCAGTACGTTTGGGAATGGTGACCCCCCAGAGAATGGAGAGGTAAGGCCTAGCAGGAAAGAGGCCACTGAAAATGA
Source organism: Mustela nigripes (assembly GCF_022355385.1). Taxonomy (NCBI): domain Eukaryota; kingdom Metazoa; phylum Chordata; class Mammalia; order Carnivora; family Mustelidae; genus Mustela; species Mustela nigripes. The sequence continues at coordinate 5,753,761 of NC_081560.1, read as the reverse complement.
GGGGAGATTCAAAATGGGGTGGCTGGGCAGGAACCCCACTTCCACCATGGAGAGTGGAGATGCCTTGAGAGTCCCCCAGAGTGTGAGTATAGACATTCCACTGGGACCCGAGAGCCTGCACGAGCCCGACTCCAGCCCCACCCCCATACACACCTGCTTCAGTGTGTCCCCGGGTCATTTCCATTATTCATGCAAGTATTTAATATGTGGAAGGCACTTGGCTGGCCAGCCAGGTCAGACTGCTCTCGAGCACTGACGAGTTAGAAAAACAGCGATACCCCAGTTACTACTCAATTTCAGCTTTCCCTTTTCCTCTTTCCTCAACGAAAGAACAGAGCACTGCTCAGACGTCAGCAGATTAGGCAACTTCACTTTCTGCACAAATCTTTAAAGAAACAAACTAGAGTGCCACCACGAACACTAGTATCAGCCATTATCTTCCCAGCTTCTCTGCCCCGGGCCACCGCGGTGACAATCACTGTTCGTGCCCTTGGCTGTTGCAGCTTCCGGGTGATAAACGTCCCTGGAGCACTAGGTACTGGTCTCCAGCAGCCCAAAGCAGAGGCCTGAGGCAAGCCTCCCCCCTCCACCACGGTTTGGCCCCTTTCAGCTCTCGTTCTCATCTGCCTTTTAAAGAATAATTAGAATCTGTTACTTTGTTAGTATAAAAGTGGTATTTACACTCCCGTGACCCACCACCCTAGGAAGACAGAGAACACGTCCACTCCCCAGGCTCCTTGTCAGTGCCTTTGGACGTCCCCTTGTCAGTGCCCCCAGCCAGCCCCTTCCCAGTCCATGCCTTCCGCCAGCCAGGTCAGTTTCTCCCGCTCTGGGATGTCACAGAAAGGGGAGCACACAGAGAGACTCGACCCGCGCCTGAGACTCATCTCACGGTGAGCAATTCGGTGCCTTGCTCCTTTTTACTGCCGAGTGGCAAGCCGTGTTCACTGTGTGAACACGCCGTGTGTTTCTCCGTTCTCCTGCTGACGGACGCTTGGGCCGTTTCCAGGGTTGGGCTATTATGAATAAAGCTGTTATGAACATTCTTAGGCAAGGCTTTTGTGGGCTTATGTTTTCATTTCTCTTGAATAAATACCTAGGAGTGGAATTGCTCGGTCATCGGGTAGATGTATCTTTAACTTCAAAAAAGACAAAAACAAAAAAACAAAAAACTGCCAGACAGCCACAGGGATTGAACTGCACCTCTAAGTTCTGTGCATTTCAGTGTCTGTAAATTTCACCTCATTTTTTTTTTTTTTTAATGGAGCAAACCTAGGAATGCGGCCCACAGAAAATGGGGTATATTCACCAAAGTCACTAACAAGAATGTTTACAGCAGCGTGGTTCATAACAGCCCCAGACTGGAAACAATTCCAATGACTGTCCACAGCAGACCCGACAAACACATTGTGGTCTATTCAAATTCTGTGCAGCAGTGAGGGTGAATGGATCACAACCACAGGACAGAGATGAATCTGAAAACAGAAGGGAGAGGGAAAGAAGCCAAGCACAACAGAATTGGACTGTGGGGTTCGCTCTGTATTAAGTTCAGAAATGGGCAAAAGGAATCCATGGTGTTTTAATTGGGAGAGGGTGATCCCCAGGGTGGGACGGGGAACTGGGAGGGGTCTGAAGCTGAATTCTAGGATTCTAGCAACATTTCCTGAGAGGATGCTGATGACACAGGCAGGTTCCATTTGTGAAAAATCTAGAAAGCTGTACATTTATGATATGTGTGTTTTTCTGAACGTATTACACTTCAACAAAAGGTTCAAAAAAAATAAATTAAGAAAAAATAAAATAAAGGTAGTACACACTAATCATGGTGACCTTAAAGCCCCACCACCCAAATGCACCTGCAGCCGTCACTGGGGTGTGCCGGGCTTGCCCCATGTGGGGTTTTGCTGTGCAAAGCTGTTCCGCGTAGCTCTTAGCTATCTTCGCGGCAGCACAGGACATGGCTCAGCCCCCTGGAAGAGGCTGGTGCCACCGACTAGCAACGGAGGCAGTGCAGGGAGACAGAGGGCTGTCTTCCACCTGTCGAGCTGGCTGAAACATTAAGGACTGGCCACATGTAGTGTTGGCAGGAGGGAGCAAAGAGCACTCCTCTTGCTGTGGGCAGTCTGACCACTCGCCTCATCCTGCCTTTAATTCTGAATCAGAAACACCCCTTGCGAGGACTACCCTCCCGAAACACACAAAAGAGGAGGCGGGCACGTATATATACAAGGGTTTGAGCAGTGATCACACACCGCCCAGATATCCTGAGTCAGACGGAAGTCTCCCACACGTGCTCCCTGCAAATGTGGGGACACCTGGCAGCCATTCAAAAGCAGGTCAGTCTTGGTGTGTTGACCTGGAAGGAGGTCCATGATTGGTTACTGAGGAAAGAGCAGGTAAGTATGGTGTGGCCCCATTTCTACTTTTTTGGAAAAACTATAAATGCAGATCGATATGGAAGTATAACCAGACATATCTGGGAAGTTAAACACCTGTCCACAGGGCACATGCCTTGGGGATGAGGACTGGAGGTAAGGTAAGGGTCGATTTTTCTCTTTTATTCCTTTAGGGTGCTATCATGTTTTCAAAAAGCCAATACCGGTTTTAAATTTTTCAAAACAAAATAAAATCAGAATTTACAAGCAATAAGGATCAGCCGACTGCCGTTTTAAAGTTCTGTGTGGTTTGAAATTTAAAAAAAAATACTGGGCGCCTGGGTGGCTCAGTGGGTTAAGCCGCTGCCTTCGGCTCAGGTCATGATCTCAGCGTCCTGGGATCGAGTCCCGCATCGGGCTCTCTGCTCAGCAGGGAGCCTGCTTCCTCCTCTCTCTCTGCCTGCCTCTCTGCCTACTTGTGATCTCTGTCAAATAAATAAAATCTTTAAAA